>NC_060023.1:9696969-10000000 GCF_021134715.1 Daphnia pulex | reverse complement strand
GTAAAAGAGAAAAACCATCAGGAGGAAAGAAAGAAAATAAAAATTGATCCGCGACTCCTTATCGAACAATAGCCAACAACCTGGACGGAGCCGACGATGCGAGTGATGGGATCCATTCACAATCCGGGCGCAATTTGGGGGAACGTTCACCACCACAGCAGATCCCAGCACAAAGGAAAGGGAAAACTCTTGCACTTTATACACACACACAATACCCCCCCCCCCCTCTGCACTTCCGCCGCTTTATATATACTGATCCGTGTCCAAAAAAGAAAAGAAGTAACGACACTATCGATTTTCTGGGTGTCGAGAAAAAGATTGAAAATGACTTTCCTTTTTTGGAGGGGGGATTATTATTATTTCGGTGAGCGGTGTGTGTGTGTGGAGACATTTGGTTGTTTTACATCATCTAAACGCTGTATGAAACCTAAGGCAGCAGCTCAAAACGCTCATGACATTTCCCAGAAAACTTTGACTCGACAATTCCGGTTCCCAGGTTGACAGGACAAGGTTATATTTTTGTTTTTAGAGAATATAGACGAGACTGGCTGTCGTCCGAATAAATGAGTTTGTCCCTTTTTCTATTTATTTTGTTGTTGTTGTTGTCGTCGTCGGAGATGTTGCTTTTGTTTCCCGGAGAAAGCTCTTCGCTTTCTCTCCTCTATGGCAAATCTTGTTTCGTTTACGTCACTCGCCTGCACAATGTCCATTCATCCCCCGGGAGCCACCCAAATGTACAGAGAGACTCTCTCTAGACGGCGTAAAACCGTGTTGAGCCAATCTGTGTATTTATTCCCCGATTCTCAATGGCACACTGGTGTAGTCAGAGTTACAGCGTGAGTTACCGTTATACACGTACCAGCACGGCGGCAGCCCGACCGTATTTACTTGTTAAGTTCGTTAAATCTCAGTCATCAGCGCGTCGAAACTTATTTGAACCCTTGCCAACCGGCAGTATAGCAGCAACCAAACTCGTCCATTATTTGCTTTCAAAAGTGAAACTACTATACTGTACACCCTCAGCTCAAAATGTGTATAACCCGAGAGCTGCTGCTGCTCCCGCAAGTTGCTCTCTAGCTACTCTATAGCCCACTGGACATGATGATGAGACATGTACATCTATCTCACGCATGAACCGTGTAGCTCTTCCCTAGCTGTACACTAACTAATAAAGCGCTCCACAAAAGTACACATTAACAAGCATTCACGGTTCATTGCTCGTCTAATGATACATACTTGTTACTTTGTCTCAAAATAAAACAGCGGTAATAATAAACGGTACCTTACTTACAATGTCAATTCGGGAGTTAGTTTCTTTTGATTTCTTTCCTATTCAAATGCTTTTAGAAACGACAAAGAAAAAGGGCTATCTATTATGGCAATTTTGACATGCCTTGAGGCGTTAGTGACGTCAATACGAGGAGGTGCCGGTGTGGCGGCAGGTCCCTCTTGGTCAGACAAAAAATGTCTTGTTGCACTTTACATGTGTTTAAAGTTCAAATATTTTCAAATGTGATGGTTTACCCACAGAAAATTTGTGAGGTACAAAAACAAGACTGCAGTCGTTCGACAAATAAGAGTTTTAGTGAACTCTATCTGAGAAAAAAACAAAAACGGAGAGAGAAAACAGTTGCAGTCAACCGCCTAGCTCATCAGGAATTAACATACTTCGTGACTACGTAACGATTTACAATCAAAGCCACCAAAAATTGTCCAAAAGGAAGAATAGAGATCAATTTTGTCTTACCTTTATGCCTGGGAAATACAGCCAGGCATCCACGGTTGCTCCATCCATCCGCTGAAGAGTTGAATTACACCAGCAGACGGGATAGGGTAAAAAGGGTGGCCTCGTGAATACACCCACACTCACATGGGTGTACACGAGGACATTTTAAAAAAGGGGAAAAAGGGAGATCCATAACTCGGCCGACAACAGAAGTTTCTCCAATCAAGAGGGATGCTGTTTATCTGTATAAAAAAAGAAAATGGATTACGAAAAAATGTTGACAGAAACAACAAGTCAGGAAAAGTTGAAAATGAGACACTGGGTTAACCCTTAAGGTTAACAAATGGGTGAATGAAAGGTTTACATGTAATACACTGTATTGATGCAGGTAATGCAGCATTATAATATCTATAGTAGGTCACAGGTCAATAAAAGTAACAAAAATCATTACCCAAGCGATGAGACTTCTGGTGACATGCTGCTCAATCCCAGCACAAGCCAAACTTGCATATTGATTGGTTATGACGGCTGACTCTGGCCTCGAATCTGCAAAATAGAAAACGGTTTCGTAGTACAAACAAACTGCTATGCATCGTCAGGGCAATCACATCTCACATGGTAAATGCTAGTCGTTAGGAAGTAACATTTCCCAAATTTAGAACAGGTCTCTTCTATAGCTCTCACAATCATTCTATAATTGGTATTTTTAGTTTTATTTACCCGCTAAAGAGTATGACGGTTATCAAAAACAAATGTAAGTCTGTTTAAATCTGGAACTTTGTCACTGACTTCATGCTGACTTCTTCGAAATTTTTAACTTAACGCAAGCAGACGACACTTGCCCAATATTGTTCTAATCAGCACGCTTACGAAATAAGATATCGATAGAAATTAGAAATGATAAAAAATCCAACTCCCCTCTTAACAATCCAAACCGCTCAAAAACGATAAGGGAATAAGTTTTAATTGAAATCTAATAATAAATCTAATAGTACCATTTCTGTTTGGTATATGAAAGATTTTTATACGGAAGTCAAGAGGGATGAGAGAGGGAATGAAAATCTCGTTTCTCCGTATTAACTTTGATGTCCCAAATATTTTCAGTTTGGCAGCGGCTTGATCCTCTTCGGTGCTCCTTGTTTAGTCATGTCTTTCCTCCTGGAAATCAATTCCGCAACTTTGGCCACTTTGGTGCTGGTGGTCGTGATTTATCTGTCGCTGAAATGGGGTTTTCGAACCAACGAACGACATTCCAAGTTGTCGAACATTTCGATTGGGCGATTACCGGGACCTCGTCGTCCTCGACTTTTGATTGGAAATGCCTTTTGGATATCAAAGGAGGGACGGCGAGCAAATATACAAGCCAAGCTGAATAGAAAGAGAGAAAAAATGGAAACTTTTAGGCTTTTTTTTTTTTGACAAAGTTTGTTATTCACGCAGGATCGCTGGAAACGCTTCACATATATAACCGTGGCCTCGGAAATATGGCGAAATTATCATCGCTGGTTGCTCGAGTGTCCCCAATGCTGCAACGTCAGCATAACTCATCTCCAGAGCTTGTTGAGGTAAATAGCTCAAACTTTGTATAGTAGACAACCACACAAATATACACGACATACTTTGAATTGTTTATCCATCCAATTTTATCCAGCAACGTCATTCTGGACAAAGCAGTATATAGATTATTATGAATGGTGTCTGCCGCCGCTGGCTCGGCGATGGATAATTAACCAGCCAAAGGTTTTAAAAAATTGATTAGATTTAATGGTGACAAAATATGTTCAGAAATGTGTTCAAATCGTCGCCGCCAAAAGGTCAGAAATGGAAATCACGTCAGTGGTTGTTGTTGACTCCGGGGCATTCGCCACTTAAAAATCCTGAACGCGAATCCTGGACGTTTTCATGGGCAACAATCAGGGCCAGTGATGTCCTCTGCTCTGCGGCTCCCATGTTGGCGTAACTCGCTCCTGTCAGGAGCCGTTCAAGGACGAAAGTGAGAGCGGATAGTCGATGTTTACCCACTGCTGACTACTATATCGTTGCACACTTGACATTTCTATTTGCGGTGCGTTCGACGACTTCCTTTTTTCAGACTGCTGATGCCATTCTTGAAAATGATTTGTACGTTCAATATTTGCCGTCACCGATAATAATAGGAGACGGCAATGGGGACGCGCGGATATAAATGCCCCAAAACGAACCGAGACGGCCAATACGCCAACAATGTTCATAGGTTAGATAGATTCTCCGTATATTGTTGTACGAATCTCTAACGCAAAAAGTCGCAGTTCAATAATCAAAGATTCTCGACACATCTTTTTATAGAATGACCCAAATTTCATTTGACTTGGACGGGCCGTGAACAAAAAACGTTCAACTCTTCACCGCTTCACAGACAATGTCAATATTATTATTTCTTTTTTTTTTTCTTAAAGCGAAGAAGTTCACTGGATGTTATTTGTTATTGGGTACGTATTATATGTAGGTCATTCGGGTAAGAAGCGAGCGAGCTCAACTGGTCGTGATAATCAAAATCGGAAGCTGGAAGAGCCTATACTACTGAGATCCCTATTGCAATCTAATTAAACTGGTCTAATTTATTATCGTCTTTCTCATTAACGAAACAGAGAGGAAATCTGCCTCTGCTCGATTTCTTTGCTTATCGAAATGTCCTGACGACGCCCAAAACGATTTAACCGACCGAGATCTGCGCCAGGTGATTGAAACATTCGCCTTAGGAGTTATTTATAGATAATTGCGTATACGCCGCTTCATTGTGATGATTATTCACGTTGACGTTTCATTTAATTTTATTTTTCTTAAAAGGGACACGCCACAACTTCGGTAGCTTGGTTTCTTTACTCTGCATGGCGGCTCTTATATCCCACAGCAACACCAAGTATATCAAACAAAATTCATTAGAGCAGCGCACAGCCGGAAGCTTTTCAAAATTCTTTTATGACGTTTATTACGTATTACGTAGGGAAGAGCTTCGGGATCATTTCGGCGACTCGGGACGATCGTGATTGCTCCATGGAGGGCGGATCTCTCTCTTCCGTTTCCAAGTTTATGGAATGTTGCATCAAAGAAGCCCTGGGATTGTAAACCCGCTCTGCGGGCTCATCGAAAGGATCGTCGGCTCACGACATTCAAATTGGTTCGAAACTTATATATATTCGACGCTCATCTTTTTTAATTTTACGATATGAATCATTCCATTCAATAATAAGGGGGGCAAAAGCCGCGCACAATTTCGTACGATTTTCAGGAGAGCATACCATTCCGGCCGGATGCAATATTTTGATTCCCATCTACGGAATGCTGCACCGCAATCCTCGATTGTTCCCCGCGATCCAGCCGTTTTCAAACCCGGAGCAGCTTCTTATTATTCCCCGAACAGACAATTGGATAGCCGTCCTTCCACATTCCATTCAGCCCACAATGGCATAGGTTAATCATCTATTTCTTAGATCTTATTTGATTGCATTTTTCAATAGCTGGCGATATTTATTGCCGAAACGCAGGTCAGCCTTTTACGAAGATGGAAAGTTGTTCGTTCGACTCTTCTGAGACGATTCAAATTTTCTTCGTCATCCACATATTGGAGCCTACGGTACCGTCTTACCAGGTCGTAACACGATGATAAATAATCCGCTTGTAACTCTTAGTTGTTTTGTACTGCGTAGTCTGACTTACTAGTAAAATTGCAATTCAAATTAGGCAGTGTTCGGAACGTCACGGAGTTTCCAGTGACTTAGAAAAAATTTGCACGTCATACGTCATTTGAAAACCTAACGTCAAAAGTCAAAAAAAAAAAGTCAACGTAACTGCCAAAAAAAATTACGTCACCGTCATGACTTAAGTCACAAAATAAGTCATGTATTTTTACGCTATTTGACAGGTGGTTACTAAAGACAACAACGACGACTAAACTAAAGACACCAGAATCAGTCCACGAATCTTTCTCTATAGTAGTAGACGCCATTGTCATGACTTTTGATGACAACTGATATGTTTTACGAAAATTACAGACGAAAAAATCTTATGATCTTAGATCCACGGCATTGTTCGTCAACATTGCCAGATGACGTTTTTATTTTGACTTTTTTTAAGATTCCAAATTTTTTTCACGTCAAACGTCAACGTAAAAGTCACGCATAAATTTTATTTCAGTCGCAGTCGACGTATACGTCAAAATTTGACTTAAGTCATGACTTAAGTCAAAATTTGACTTAAGTCAATTGGTGACGTTCCTAACACTGAAATTAGGTTATTATTATTCCTATAAGCTATCGCAAATTTAAATATCGGGATTATTAGTTCCATCTGATCTGAGAAAGAGAAATCGTGTTGGTTCTTATACAATATGTGCTTGACTTCTGACATTCGTACTTGCATTAGATTTCCAAACAAGTTAAACATGCTTGAAACACTTTCGTTTTCCAACCCAATAAACGGCTGAAGTGTAAATGTCACATGTGTGAATACATTCCATTAGGAAATGTCCAATCTCTTAGAAACGATGAGGTTACATTTGCCATCCTTCGGTTTAAGCAAAAGCTGAGGGGAAGGAATTTCTAGCGGAGCCGACGGATCAACAAGAGAAAATTTCAATCGTCGTAAAATGTTCGCCAAACAAACTTTCAGCTCCATCATGGCGTATTTTTGGGCTGTAAAATGATGAAATATTATTTTAATTTTCTTTAAAACGTCCGTACAAAATTTCGCTAAAGTAATTTAACTTGCCGATGCAATTGCGGGGTCCAGCGCTGAATGGAATAAAGGCGTACGGATGTCGGTCGAAGCTGTTCTCCGGAAGGAATCGCTCCGGCTTGAATGCATCCGGATCTGAGAAAACCGTAGGGTCATGGTGGGCAGCGAAAATATTGATGACAACTGTCAGACCTCTTGGTAGGGTATAACCACCTAAGTTAAACATTATTATTAACTTCAGCAATAAATGTAGGAATTCGCAAATAAATGATAACCTGATTGAACGTCCTCCGATAGGTATCGTGATACCGCCGGAAAAGGTGGATACAACCTCAATGTTTCCTTGATGCAACACTCCAAATATTTGAGCCGAGTCAAGTCCTGCGCCGTCACCGGTCGATCGGAATCGCCAAAAATCAGATCCAATTCGTCCGTTACCAATTTCTGTTTTTGTCATAAACGAATTACCGTAAAACTGTGTGTGTTTAGCTTTTACATTTGAATTAATTATAAACCTGGTGATCGGGATGCTTGGCGATGAGATAGAGGAACCAGTTAAAGGCGACAGCTGTTGAATCGAGACCCTATATCATTCAAAATATTTCCAAGTCCAATTATTTCCAAGTAAACTTATTATATTAATTGCAATAGCTTACCGCAGCCATGAAGGTAGAAACTTCATTTCTTAATACTTCATCATTCATATCAGAATTCTCCTCCGACGCCTTTACCATCAATAAATCCAGAAAGGCCAATCTCTCCTCTGATATTATTTGAAGTTGATGTTGAAGACACTTGGGAATGTGATTATAAGAATTGATCGGTTATACTTGGTCGTGAATCCTCGTCAATGGTGGACACTGAATAATCTGATTGGCCAAAGTGCTTCTCCGCCTTTGGTCTGTGCGATTGGCGACGATTTTGAATAACCTTCAGGTTTATAAGTCAATCAGGATTGATATTAAATACAATTAAACGTACCGGTATATAAAACACTTTTGTAGACCAACATTATAGTTTATACCTTGTCAACGGAAGCATTAGTATCTGATAGGACCTGCTTTTGTTGGCGGTAAAGTGAAGTCAATTTGAAAATCCAATCGATCCTCAGCCAAGGTTTATGTATCAGGCGTTGCCTAAAGATATTTTCCAATCTGTCGGGATATTAGGTCAATTCAAATCAATCTGAATTGTCCAGTTTCATTTGATATAAACTCACACGTCGATCCCTTTGGCGAATTTCGTCGATTCCTCCTCGCTCCAAACTTTCCCTCCCATGGAAGTTTCTTAGATTTTCCAATTAAAGTTTACACGGCTTTAGTAAATACCTATGTATAATTACAGCCAACCGCAAAGAATATCCAAGACCAGCTTGGACATGATGGAAAAGACGTTCATTTCTTTTTGTCCAGTCCGACCAAGACTTTCTGTCATTTTGGCAACGCAGTCGAGGCTCAAGTCGTTGAAAGTTTCCACGAACCCGTTGAGGATTTGAAAATGGAACGCTGGATTCAGCAGGCTACGACGTTCTCTCCACGGTTCGCCTGCTGGATAAATAATTACATGAAATAGCAAATGATTTTCAGTGTTGTTTTATCTCGCCTGTTAAATTCGTGAGGCTGTTCTCAGGAAAATAAAACTTGTATTCGTGTGGCCTTGCCAACAGTTTGTGGCTCGATAAAATCGGCTAATAAATATGATAAAATCGTGGAACGGTTATTTAACACTGAAAAAAAAAAATGTGTTCTTACTTTCCACAGTTCAGGATGGGCGACGACAACCGCTGGATAGAAACCGATCCACAATTTGTAAATAGGATTATTCAAGGGATTATTATAGCGGCTCACGCTCAGTACAATCTCTGTGGACCAAACAAAATATTTTGCATCTTTCCTTTGAATTTTTAAAAACGAAATACTAAAAAAAACAAATGATATACAGTACCGTCCAGAGGAATATTGGCAACGTCGAGGAGGTTTCCCAATATGGGAAGTGGTTTCGGTCCGGGCATGGCGTCGATGAGGCGAACGAAACGATCTAACGACACCACACCCAATAATAACCGGCTGCCAGCAAAATGACGACGGCCGTGAATGTCAAAGACAATGGGCTGCTCCATCTCGTTCGAAACATGTCCAACATGTTTGGCACACGAGAGTTTAGGACCAATCAGGGACCAACTTAAAACAGCGAAGCGACGTACCCAAGAAACCCCCGAAACCAAATAAATTTACAATGGCTGAAAGAGATCCAAAAGAGAAAGGACCCTTTGTTTTGATGTGAACACTTTCTAAAAAAAACGTTGCCTATTGAGCCGACAAATTTAGCCTCTATGCGCATTTATTTGCATCTGACGGAGGGGATATATAATTATACCATCTCTGTAAACGCTGAAGGTTGGGGAAAGAAAGAAAGGAAGAGTTAGAAAACAAAAAGTGAAAAACCAATTTAACCAATAACAAAACAGAAAAATCGTTTCGAATATTTGCGTATCAAATCAGGTGTAGTAAAGCAGAACAAATCTCTTTTCAAATTGGGCAAGTGACCACCTTTAAATAGAGAAATTAAATTATACTTTTATAGCTCATTTATGCAAATTAATAATGTCTTCCCTCGGGTTGTCAAGGGAATGTTTTGTTTCCTTTCAAGGTCTTATTGTAGAAGAAGCTGTGCAATGGCGGAATGATTTTATGAATTTTTCTTACCGTTCCTTTTTCTTTTGAATATTTTTTTTTTTTTTTTTTTTTAGGCTTGGAGAAGATTATTGGGCGATTTTTTTAGAGACGATTAATTTGCATTGATTGTCCTTGGGTTTAAAAGTAAGTTGCATTGTAGAGATTTCAAGTGGACCCGACATATCCGAATGAGAAAATCGAAGCCGCCGCAATATGTTGGCAAGTGAAATTTTGATTTCCAGCATGGCGAACTTTTGTCCTAGAAAATTTATTCAAACCAAAATTATTCAATGGTGTAGGCTATTATCGTAAGAGAATTAGACCCACCGATGCAATTGCGGGGTCCGGCGCTAAACGGAATGAAGGCGTATGGATGCCGACCGATACAGTTCTCAGGAAGGAATCGTTCCGGCTTGAAAGCATCCGGATCAGGATAAACTTCTGGGTTGCGATGGGTCATGTAAATATTTATTAGAACTGTCAAGCCCTTTGGTAAAGTGTAATCACCTAATCAAATTGAAAATATTTTTTTAAGTGGATGCACTTAAACAAAATCAACCAAAAGTGACTTATTACCAACTTGAACTTCTTCCGTTAAGTATCGCGCCATTAATGGAAGGGATGGATACAACCTCAATGTTTCTTTGATGCAACACTCCAAATATTTGAGCCGAGTCAAGTCCTGCGCCGTCACCGGCCGATCGGAATCGCCAAAAATCAGATCCAATTCGTCCGTCACCAATTTCTAAATGAAATCAAAAAATTCATTTAATATTAGTTTTTCTATTATATGTACTTGTAAAAAGAATAGCACCTGGTGTTCCGGATGTTTAGCGATGAGGTAAAGAAACCAAGTTATGGCCACAGATGATGAATCGTAACCCTTTATATTTATAATTGAATTAAAAATCGACCCAAAGAAAAGAAAAAATTTAGGAAGAATTTTTACCGCGGATATGAAAAGGGAAATTTCGTCGCCGATCACTTTGTCGTCTAATTCAGGATTCTCTTCCGATATTTTTAATAATAAATCCAAAAGGGCCAATCTCTCTTCTATAATCAGAAATAACCGCCGATTATAAATCAAACTTCATCAAAAGAAGATGAACTCAATTTCAATTTATAGTAATATATCTACTTGGTCGTGTGAGCATGTCCTCTTCATCGACGTTATTATTGTTCAACACTGGCTGAGGACTTGAGTGTTTCTCTGCTGCGTTTCGCTTCTGCAATTCGCGACGTTCTCGAATCACCTGTTTTGACGACCGCAATGGCGCGTGACATGACGAAATAATGACATCAATTATCAAAGCCGAATTTACCTTTTCGGTGAAGTTGTTGAAGAAAGAAGAGTACTGCATTTGTTTGCGGTACAGTGAGGTGAATTTGTAAATCCAATCGATCCTCAGCCACGGTTTACGGACGACACGCTCCATAAAGATGTGCTCCATACTGACATAAGATGAAATCGTCGACAAGTGAACGAGTTGATTTTGTCATCGAATGAAACCGTTGAAACTCACCCCTCAAGACTCTCTGCGTATGTATTCGTGTCCTGTTCACTCCACGTATTCATGCCCATGGAAGTTTCTGGATTCCATCCAAACAGTTTATATTTGATATCATATCATATTAACTGTTTGATTAATTTACCAAATAGAAGTTATAGTTCAATCGTATTATAATAATTACCGTAGAGGACATCGAAAGCCAGCTTGACCATAATTGGAAAGACGTCAATTTCTTTGCTTCCAGCTGATGGCCCCAGAATTTCTTCCACTTTGGCAGCGGAGGCCATGCTCTTTTCATTCATGGTAGACGCGAATCCATCGAGAATTTTGAAGTGGAACGCCGGAGTCAGCAATCGGCGACGGTGACGCCATTCGTCACCTGTGATATCCCGAAAATAATAATAAGAGCTTCGAATGGGAATGAAGAAAGCTAATGTCATTACCCGCTAACACACCAAGGCAGTTTTCCGGGAAAATTAATTTGTATTCGATTGGATTTGTTATGTGATTTTGATTGGAAAGAATTTGCTACATGGAGAAAATGCAAATTTGTAAGAGTCTGAGTGATTCAAACTTGATATAGTTAACGCTTGTATACTGTCTTACTTCCAATAATTCGTGATGAGAGACGTGAACCGCCGGATAGTAACCAATCCATACTCGGAAAATATATCCGTTCTGTTTGATCCAATCAACACACAATCGCCCTAATAAAGAAAGCCAAAAGAAAAATAAAAAAACAAAATAAAGTCCATTAGATTTAATAAACAAGAGAGCTGAATTTTTAATTTTGAAATCGTACTGTCAGTAGAATATTTCAAAAGATCGAGAACGTTGCCCAGCAAAGGAAACGTTTTCGGTCCAGGCAGAGCGTCGATGAGGCGGACAAAGCGGGAACGACTCCACACCCAATAATAGCCGGCCAGCAATCCGGCCAGGGTCGTCATGGCCAGCAGTGATGGACTCCATTTCCATCCAGACCACGAAATGTCCAACATGTTCAAACGATGATAGCCGGACACCAACTAGCTACCTGTGCATGTTTCGAATCAATCCCTCATTTGATAAAATAAAACACGCTCGATTTCTCTCCCAACTCGTACACCACTCTCTTCTGTTGGAAGCGATAGCTGTGTTTTGCACCCTTTCCTGGCGCATTGCGAAACCCAGTTGAAAATATCCAACACAAATTAATCGAGTTCACGTGGCAAACGAGTTGCGCACAACATATATGTATAGCTAATGCGTTATAGAAACCTGTGTACCGCTATATAGAAAGTGTGGCTTGATGTTGTTTCGCTTTTGATTCGTTGTGAATATTTTATTGGGGTGAGGTTTAATAGGGCAACATTCCGCAGTAGATCAACAACGACTGCACAAGTAATTGGCCAGCAAAAAACAAAAGGACGACGAACTCAGCAAATATAACGAACGTCAACTTGAAGAGAGAGCTGATTGGAGAATAGGTTAACACTTTCTAACAAGTCGTTTTCCATTTTTTGGCAATGTGAAATGTATTTGCGTTTGTAACGAGTTTTTTGTAACGAGAACGACTCCACACCCAATAATACCGGTTAGAATTCCGGCCAGGACCGTCGTCATGGCCAGTGACGATGGACTGCATCCAGCAGCAGATCACGAAATGTCCCACATGTTATTCAAACAAAAGTTGAGGACCAACTAATACGCCAGCAATGATGCCGTCCCGTAAACCCAAACTGAATTAACAACGAACAAAGTCTAAAGAGAAAACACAGTTCTGGAGAGTATAATATCATTTAAAAATAGAAAGAAATAGCTACTACTTGTTTTGATTTCACTCTTTACTATAAGATTTGGCGTTTCATCATGGAATATAGAACTCGTAGCAAAAAATTCGTTTCACTGACCCTTTTTGTGAGTTTTTTTTTGCATATATTTAGGTTAGGGATCAACAAGACGAACCAGTTAGAAATACAGGTCTCCCAAAAAAAGAATTTACCAAACAATTAAGTGTAGGCCTATCTGCGTTGCCAAACTTGCCAAAGTTGCAGAAGAATATTATATAACAATATAGTATTTGCCATTAAAGGAATTGTGTTTTCCTTCTATGACTTAAAAGTGGCCGAAAATCTATACATACTAAATATGCAAATATAATGCCATTAGACTATTTAAGGAATAATTTGTCATTTATGCGCATTTATTTGCATCTGACGGAGGCAATATATAATAGCAGGAAGCTTACACCATCTCTGTAAACGCTGAAGGTTGGGGAAAGAAAGAAAGGAAGAGTTAGAAAAAGAAAACTGAAAAACCAATTGAACAGGATAATAACAAATTACACACAACAAATTAAATTAGACTTTTATAGCTCATTTAGGCAAATTAATAACGTCTTCCCTGTGGTGTTAGTTGCCAAGAGATAATGTTTTATTTCTTTTCAAGGTCTTCTTGTAGAACAAGAAGCCGTGAATGGCGGAATGATTTTATGAATTTTTCTTACCGTTCCTTTCTCTTTTGAATATTTTTTTAGAGGCTGGGAGAAGAATTTTATTTTATTTTCCTTTTAGTTCGTTGTAATACAATTTTAAAAGATTATTGGGCGATTTTTTTAGAGACGATTAATTTGCATTGATTGTCCTTGGGTTTAAAAGTAAGTTGCATTGTAGAGATTTCAAGTGGACCCGACATATCCGAATGAGAAAATCGCAGCCGCCGCAATATGTTAGCAAGTGAAATTTTGATTTCCAACATGGCGAACTTTTGTCCTAGAAAATTTAATTCAAACCAAAATTATTCAATGGTGTAGGCTATTATCGTAAGAGAATTAGACCCACCGATGCAATTGCGGGGTCCGGCGCTAAATGGAATGAAAGCGTATGGATGCCGACCGATACAGTTCTCCGGAAGGAATCGTTCCGGCTTGAAAGCATCCGGATCAGGATAAACCTCTGGATTGCGATGGGTCATGTAAATATTTATTAGAACTGTCAAGCCCTTTGGTAAAGTGTAATCACCTAATCAAATTTAAAATATTTTTTTAAGCGGATGCACTTAAACAAAATCAACCAAAAGTGACTTATTACCAACTTGAACTTCTTCCGTTAAGTATCGCGCTACTACTGGAATGGATGGATACAACCTCAAAGATTCCTTGATGCAACACTCCAAATATTTGAGCTGAGTCAAGTCTTGCGCCGTCACCGGCCGATCGGATTCGCCAAAAACCAGTTCCAATTCGTCCGTCACCAATTTCTGAATCAAATAAAAAAATTCATTTAATATTATAGTTTTTCTATTATATATGTATACTTGCAAAACGTATAGCACCTGGTGTTCCGGATGTTTAGCGACAAGGTAAAGAAACCAATTCATGGCCACAGATGTTGTATCCAAACCCTGAACGTATCACTGCAATGAATAACTGTTCGAAAAAATCTGATTCCCGAAGAACTTTTTTACCGCAGGCATAAAAAGGGAAATTTCGTCACCGATCGCCTTGTCGTCCAATTCGGGATTCTCTTCTGATATTTTTAATAATAAATCCAAAAAGGCTAATCTTTCCTCTGAGAAATGACTGACGATTAATTTAATTAAGATGACAAATTGAGTGTGACAAGAATTGCAGCAATTAACTTGGTTGTAAGAAGTTGACCTCTTCATCGTCGGCGTTATTGTTCAACATTGGCTGACTTATTGCGTATTTCTCTGCGTTTCGTCTGTGAAATTCACGGCGTTCTCGAATCACCTGTTAGTTAATGACATTCATTTCCAATGACATCATCGCAACCACAAAACACATTCAAAGCCGAATTTACCTTTTCGTAGAAGGTGACTAAGAAAGAAGAGTACCGAATTTGTTTGCGGTAAAGTGGGGTGAATTTGTAAATCCAATCGATCCTCAGCCACGGTTTACGGACGGCACGTTCCATAAAGATGTGCTCCATACTGACATAAGATGAAATCGTCGACAAGTGAACGAGTTGGTTTGTCATCGAATGAAACCGTTGAAACTCACCCCTCGACATTCTCTGCGTATGTATTCGTGTCCTGTTCACTCCACGTATTCTTGCCCATGGAAGTTTCTGGATTCCATCCAAACAAATTGAAAAAAAATTATATAGTATCTCAGCAGCCGTTTTATCAATTTACCAATTAATGTAAGCAACCATAATATAATTATACCGCAGAGAACATCGAAAGCCAGCTTGACCATAATTGGAAAGACGTCAATTTCTTTGCTTCCAGCTGTTCCCAGAATTTCTTCCATTTTGGCAGTGGAGGCAAAGCTCTTTTCATTGATGGAGTCCATGAATCCATCGAGAATTTTAAAGTGGAACGCCGGAGTCAGCAATCGGCGACGGTGACGCCATTTGTCACCTGCGATATCCAAGAATAATAATATGAGACTAATCCTATGGAACTGAGTGATAAAGAAAGCCATTATTTATTACCCGCTAACACAATAAGGCAGTTTTCAGGTAAACCAAATTTGTATTCGTCCGATTTTGTTATGTGATTTTGATTGGAAAGAATTGGCTACATGGAAAAAATGCTAATTTGTAAGGACCTGCGTGATTCAAACTTGATATAGTTAACGCTTGTATACTGTCTTACTTCCAATAATTCGTGATGAGAGACGTGAACCACCGGATAGTAACTGATTAATATTCGGAAAATATATCCGTTCTGTTTGATCCAATCAACACACAATCGCCCTAATAAAGAAAGCCAAAAGAAAAGAAAACAAACAAACACATCAGTTCGTTAGATTGAAATAATAAAGTGATCTGAATGAATTTTGAAATCGTACTGTCAGTAGAATATTTCAAAAGATCGAGAATGTTGCCCAGGACGGGGAGTGGCTTGGGTCCGGGCAGAGCGTCAATGAGGCGAACAAAACGAGAACGACTCCATACCCAATAATAGCCGGCCAGCAATCCGACCAGGGTCGTCATAATCAGCGACAATGGACTCCATCCAGCAGCAGACCACGAAATGCTCAGCATCTTCAAACGATGATAGCCGGACACCAACTACCTGTGCAAGTCTCGGATCAAGACTCTCTTATCCTTTATTTAATCAAATAAAACTCTCATATTTCTTTCGAACTTAAGTTGGCCACTCTCTCCTGTTGACTGGGTCAGTTTGTGACCAATACTTTCTTAACAACTATACCGGTATAGAAAGTGTGGCTTATTTCGTTTCGCTTTTGATTCGTTACAAAAATTGGTTTTCTTTTGGGGGTTTGTTAAATGGGGCAACATTTCACAGTAGATTGCGCATTAGAATTCGCCCCGGATTTCATTTGCCATTTAATCAGACTCCAAGCCCGAAACTGGCCAACAAAAACTGGATGACGTCCAAGAATGGAAGAGAAAATTTCGACTAGTTCGAAAAGAGTTTCAGACAAACTAAAATAGGAATTAAGACAAACCCAACATAAACCTAAAACCTAATTCGATCTTGATGAGAGTTGATTGGAGGAGCTAGGTTAAACAGGGAAAGGAAATCATCATTTATCAATAATATAATGAAAACCAGTTAGAAACACCATTAGTCTCTCAATGGTTTATTACCAAACAAGTGGTTTCAAATGTGCGAATGTACTATACAAAGTTTTTGCCATAATTCTTTCCATCTTTTTACCTCGTGCGAACAAAACGAGAACGACACCACACCCAATAATAACCGGCTGCCAGCAAAACGACGACGGCCGTGAATGTCAAAGACAATGGACTGCTCCATCTCGTTCGAAACATGTCCAACATGTTCGCACTTGAGAGTTTAGCCGGAGTTAAGGACCAACTTAAACAGCGAACCGACCTACCCAATAAAACCCCACTGAAACCACATAAATTTTACAATGGACCTGAAAGAGGTCCAAAAGAGAAAGGACCCTTTGTTTTGATGTGAACAAAGAGGGGATATATAATAGCACCATATCTGTAAACGCTGAAGGTTGGGGAAAAAGAGAAAGGAAGAGTCAGAAACAAAAAAAATGAAAAAACAAAACAGATAAATCGTTTCGAATATATTTCCATATCCATAGCAGGTGTAGTAAAGTCGTAATAGCAGAAAAAAAGGTAGCAAATGAACTCTTTTCAAATTGGGCGACTGACCACCTTAACTATTGAGAAATTAAATTCTACTTTTATTTAGACTCTTATTTATGCAAATTAATAATGTCTTCCCTCGGGTACTTGTCAAGAGAAGGTTTGGTTTCTTTTCAAGGTCTTGTTTGAAGAAGCCACGCAGTGCTGGACTCATTTTATAAATTTTTCTTACCATTCCTTATTTCTTTTGAATATTTCTTTTTTTTTTGAGCAGCTGAGAGAAGAATTTAATTTAATTTAATTTTTTTTTAGTTCGTTGTAATGCAATTTTCAAAGATTTTTGGGCGATTTTTTTTTAGAGACGATTAATTTGCATTGATTGTCTTTCGGTTTTAAAAAAGTAATTTGAAGGGGAGAGAAATCAAGTGGAGCCGACGTATCAGAATAAGAAAATCGCAGCCGCCGCAATATGTTGGCGAGTGAAATTTTGATTTCCATCATGGCGAACTTTTGTCCTAGAAAAATAAATTCAAATGTTGTATCAAAAAATTGTCATTCAACCATCAGGCGATTGTCGTAGGAGAATTACACGACCCACCAATGCAATTGCGGGGTCCGGCGCTAAACGGAATGAAGGCGTACGGATGTCGGCCCACGCTGTTTTCCGGTAGAAATCGTTCCGGCTTGAAAGCATCCGGTTCAGGAAAAACTTCTGGGTTGCGCTGGCTCAAGAAAATATTTACTATAACTGGCAAGTCCTTTGGTAAAGTGTAATCACCTATTAATCAAATTGAAAATATACTTTAATAAGCGGATGCTAAGGAAATTGACCATAATTCATCCGAATTTTGCTGGGAATAAAAAAACAAACGATTTACCAACTTGAACTTCTTCCGTTAAGTATCGCGCCACTAATGGAATGGATGGATACAACCTCAAAGTTTCCTTGATGCAACACTCCAAATATTTGAGCTGAGTCAAGTCCTGCGCCGTCACCGGCCGATCGGAATCGCCAAAAATCTGATCCAATTCGTCCGTCACCAATTTCTGAATCAAATAAAAAAATTCATTTAATATTAGTTTTTCTATTATATATGTACTTGCAAAATGTATCGCACCTGGTGTTCCGGATGTTTAGCGATGAGGTAAAGAAACCAATTCATGGCCACAGATGATGAATCGAAACCCTTCGTATTTATAATTGAATTAAAAATCGACCAAAAAAAAAAATATTATAATTTTTTTAATAATTTTTTTTTACCGCAATAATGAAAAGGGCAATTTCGTCGCCGATCACCTTGTCGTCCAATTCAGGATTCTCTTCCGATATTTTTAATAATAAATCCAAAATGGCCAATCTCTCTTCTATAATCAAAAATAACCGCCGATTATAAATCAAACTTCATCAAAAGAAGATGAAATCAATTTCAATTTATAGTAATATATCTACTTGGTCGTGTGAGCATGTCCTCTTCATCGACGTTATTATTGTTCAACACTGGCTGAGGACTTGAGTGTTTCTCTGCTGCGTTTCGCTTCTGCAATTCGCGACGTTCTCGAATCACCTGTTTTGACGACCGCAATGGCGCGTGACATGACGAAATAATGACATCAATTATCAAAGCCGAATTTACCTTTTCGTGGAAGGTGTTGAAGAAAGAAGAGTACTGCATTTGTTTGCGGTACAGCGAGGTGAATTTGTAAATCCAATCGATCCTCAGCCACGGTTTACGGATGGCACGTTCCTTAAAGATGTGCGCCATTCTGTTTGGCAAGATGAACATTGGCTGACAAAGTGCAAACCGATTTGATTATTTCATTTAACCTTTCAAAACTCACCCGTCCAGATTCTGTGCGTATGTACTCGTGTCCTCTTCACTCAACGTATTCTTGCCCATGGAAGTTTCTGCATTCCAACATCACAAACAATTTGATAACGTCATATCTTGATTGATTCGTTTGATTCATTTACCAAATAGAAGTTAGTTCTACCGCAAATGTAGTTATATAATTACCGTAGAGAGCATCGAAAGTCAGCTTGACTATAATCGGACAGATGTTAATTTCTTGGCTTTCAGCAGTGCCCAGAATTTCTTCCACTTTGGCAGCGGAGGCCATGCTCTTTTCATTGAAGGTAGAAATGAATCCATCGAGAATTTTAAAGTGGAACGCCGGAGTCAGCAATCGGCGACGGTGACGCCATTTGTCACCTGCCATATTCCGAAAATGTAATTTTTAATACGAGACTCGAATGGAGAAAGAAGCTGAGCGTCTCTCAATATATTACGTACCCGGTATCACAGCAAGGCAGTTTTCAGGCAATAAGAATTTGTATTCGTCCACTTTTGTTACGAGTTTTGAATTGGAAAGAATTGGCTGTTGAAGAAATGCTTGTTGGTATTAGGGGCCTGTGATTTAAACTTGATAAAGTTAACGCTTGAATAATAATGTCTTACTTCAAATAGTTCGTGATGAGCGACGTGAACCACCGGATAGTAACCGATCCACATTCGGAAAATATATCCGTTTTGTTTGATCCATTCAGTACACAAACGATCTAGAGCCAAAACAGCAAAACAAATGAGTTCATTAGATGCAAGATTATATGTCAATATATAATGTAATAGCACAAGTGAGCTGAATCAATTTGAGAATCGTACTGTTAGCAGAATACTTCAAAATATCGATGATGTTGCCCAGGACGGGAAGTGACTTGGGTCCGGGCAGAGCGTCGATGAGACGGACAAAACGGGAACGAGTCCACACCCCATAATAGCCGGCCAGCAATCCGATCAGGGTCGTCATAGCCAATGATGATGGATTCCATATCCATCCAGACCACGAAATGTCCAACATGTTCAAACGATGATAGCTGGACACCAACTACCTGTGCATGTCTCGAATCAAGACTTATTTTATCCCTCATTACATAACATATAAAACGCTCGATTTCTCTCCGTACTCGTACAACACAACAACACTCTCTTCTGCTGGAAGCGAGAGTTTTATTTTGCACCCTTTCACCTTTTCCTGTAGCGCATTGCGAATTCCAACAGTTGAAAAGATCTAGCACAAATGAATCGATTTCACGTGTGACAAACGGGTTGCGCACAACATATGTATAGCTAATGCATTATAGAAACCTGATAGATAAACCTGTACCGCTATTTAAAGTTTGGCTTATGTTGTTTCGCTTTTGATTCACTTTTGATTCGTTGTGAATATTTTATTGGGTAGTTTTTTAATAGGGCAACATTCCGCAGGCATCAACAGCGACTGCACAAGTAATTGGCCAGCAAGAACAAAAGGACGACAAACTCAGCAAATATATAACGAACGTCAACTTTAAGAGAGAGCTGATTGGAGAATGGGGTTGAAACAGATTTAAAGGGAAATTTCGAATTTCAGCACTTTCTAACAAGTCGTTTTCCATTTTTTGGCAATGTGCAATCGATTTGCGTCTGAGACCGAAATGGGGAGTATATTTACTACATGCAAACGCTCGTGTACAGGTGGGTAGAAAATGTTTCGTTTCTTTTCAAGGTCTTCTGACATTTTACTTTCAAAGCAGCTGATTTTTTGCCTCGTGCCGAAATGACTTTTTTTTTTAATTTTCTTACCTTCCCCTTTTTTTTGTTCTTTAGAAAAAAAATTTTTTTTTAAAGGCTGGGTGAGGAAAAGAAAAAATGGCTTCGAATGTGCAAAATTGGTTTGAAGAAGTTGTATTGCGAACAAATTTGAAGAAAAATATTATTAGACTTTATCAGAGACAGGTCAGAACGGATTATTTATCAATTAACCATTCCAGTTTTTTTTTAAATGTATATAATGTTATTTCCTATTATGGGTAAATGCAGAATGCTAATTTTGAAGGGATAAAATAACATATAGGAAATATATCGACACTTAATAGTGTCATGTATTTCGAGTGACATTATTTACTATAGTAATTTCCTATGAAACGACTCGTTTTGAAACAATCAAATTGCATTGGCCACTCTTGGGTTTAGCCGTTAATTGCATGGACGGAGTTTCGAGTGGAGCCGACGGATCGGAGACGGAAAATCGGAGTCGACGCAGTAAATTGGCCAAAGAGACTTTCAGTTCCAGCATGGCGTACCTGTGTCCTGGAATAAATAGTTGCGCCATTTTATTTAGATTCCTTTTTTTTATTTCAAACGGAATCGAAAACTCACCGATGCAAATGCGGACGCCAGCGCTAAATGGAACGTAGGCGTACGGATGTCGGCCGATGCTGTTCTCCGGAAGGAATCGATCCGGCTTGAATGCATCCGGATCGGGATAAACTTCCGGATTTCGATGAGCAGAGTAAATGTTGAATATGACTGTTAGACCCTTTGGTAAGGTGTATCCTCCTATTTACGATAGATACGTTATAGATGAACTTTATAAATTTTAGTCAATTAAAAATTACGACCTGCTTGGACGTCTTCCGTTAAACGTCGTGAAATGAGCGGAAGGGACGGATACAATCTCAATGTTTCCTTGATGCAACACTCCAAATATTTGAGCCGAATCAAGTCCTGGGCCGTCACCGGCCGATCGGAATCGCCAAAAATCTGATCCAATTCTTCCGTTACCAATTTCTAAATGAAATCAATACGCACATATAAACAACGGAATATGTGATGCTGATATAATTATGTGAATTATTTGTTACCTGCTGCTCGGGGTGTTTGGCGATGAGATAAAGGAACCAAATTAAAGTCAAGGACGTTGTATCAAGCCCCTATTTTTCAAATAATCATTGAATATGTTAGTGAATAATATTTGAGAAATGTGAGACGATAATTATTGATACCGCCGACATGAATAGAAAAATTTCATTTCGAATCGCCTCGTCGTTAAGATCCGGATTAGCTTTGGCTGCTTGGAATAGCAGGTCCAGGAAAGCCAATCTCTTCTCTAAAAATGAGCTTTTGTTACTGTATATATTCTAATAAAATAATGTCAAATGAAATAAACATTTTTTACTTGGTCGGTTGTACTCGTCTTCTTCCTCGTTATTGTTGTTGGAAACAAGCGACTCGCACTGGCCGTTTTTCTTCTGCAGCTCACGGCGATTTTGAATGACCTGATGTAATAGTCAAAAGTGTACATTATTATATCCATCGGGATTAGAGAATGAAATATGACAATTGTCAATTACCTTGTCAATTAAGGACCTCGTGATGGAAATGCATCGCTTTTCCAGGCGGTAAAGTGGACTCAATTTAAAAATGAAATCGCTTCTGAGCCACGGCTGGTGGAAAGAGCGTTGCGTGTAGACGTGCTCCAATCTATGTCGGCAGTGTGTTAATGAATGCAAATTTCTGAAATTGTCGTTTGAAATAAAAGTATAGGGAGATAAAAATGATAACTTACCCTTCAAGGCCCTGGATGTAGTTGATCGTTTCCTCTTCGCTCCACGTTTTCCGTCCCATGGAAGTTTCTTTTAAAGTCAAAATAAAATTGATAGAAAATTAATCTCATTGCGCTTATACTATAATCTAAAGGGTTTCACTCATTACCAGAGAGAATATCTAAAGCCAGTTTAGACATGATTGGAAACAAGTCCATTTCTTGGTCTTGGACGGTTTCGACCATTTCTTCCAATTTGGTAGCGCAGTCGAGGCTCAAGTCGTTGAAAGTGCCAATGAACCCGTTGAGAATTTGAAAACTGAACGCGGGATTCAGCATGCGACGACGTTTTCGCCACGCGTCATCTGTGAGTGGTGGTGAACCCGAATTAAATAATCAAATAAAGCTAAATGAAAGCTAACTGAAATCAAATGAATACCTGTAAAGAGGACAAGGCTTTCACCGTGAAAGAGATATTCATATTCGTGTGGCCTACTAATCAGTTTAGGGTTCGATAAAATGGGCTACATTCGGGGGGAAACAAATGACTGTCAGTATAACGGAAATAGCTGCTAAATAATAACTGTGCTGAATAAACAAATAACCGCTTATTACTTCGAATAGTTCAGAGTGAGCCATGAAAACGGCCGGATAGTAACTGATCCAAATCCGGTAAATAGGCTCGTACTTCACATCTGAAAAAAAATCTCAATGTGAATTCATTCATCGTTTTGGAATTTATTAATGTTCACAACGACCGTTTTTATACCATCGAGAGAAAAATTCGCAAGGTGGAGGATGTTGCCCAGCAAAGGAAGTGGTTTCGGTCCGGGCAGTTCGTCAATGAGACGGACAAAGCGGGAACGACTCCACACCCAATAATAACCACCCAGCAATCCGGCCAGGGCCGTCGTCATGGCCAGTGACGATGAACTCCATCCAGCAGACCACGAAATGTCCCACATGTTATTCAAACAAAAGTTGAAGACCAACTGATAGCTACGCCAGCAATGTCGTCCATAAACCCAAAACTGAATCAACAACGAACAAAGTCTAAAGAGAAAACGAATCTAGATAGTAACTGTAAAGGAGAAAGAAATTCTTGTCTTGATTTCACAGTTTTCACAATAAGGGTTGGTTGGCCGATTTTGGCGTTTCATGGCATATAGAACTAGTGGCAAATGCTGTCGTTTCACTGACCTTTTTGGGGGTTTTTGCACATAAATAGGAATAAATAAATAGGTTATAAGAATCAGCAAGACGAACCGGTTAGAAAAACTGTTGTCCTAACAAATAATTTGACCAAACAATATAAGGTTTATTTGCGTTGCCAAAGTTGAAATGTTACAATGAACCAGCGTTGCCATTTTATAGGAATTGTGTTTTCCTTCTATAACTCAAAAGTGGCGAAAAATCTAAATATACTAAATATGCAAATATAATGCCATTATTTAAGAAAGGCCCAATCTTTTAGAAACAATGAGATTGAATTTGCCGCCCTTGGGTTTCAGCATGGCATGAATGGCCGGAGTTTGCAGTGGACCCGATGGATCAGAAAGAGAAAATTTCAACCTGCGCAATATGTTGGCCAGAGCAACTTTCATTTTCATCATGGCGTATTTCGGCGCTGTTCAATTCATAAAAGAAAAAGAAATTCGAATTGAACGAAATTCAAATCTCCCGCCAGCAGCAAGTTGTTTGAAACTCACCGATGCAATTACGGACGCCAGCGCTAAATGGAATGAAGACATACGGATGTCGATCGACGCTGTTCTCCGGTAGGAATCGTTCCGGTTTGAAAGAATCCGGATCGGGGAAAAATTCAGGATTGCGATGGGTGCCGTAAATGTTTACCAAAACTGTTAAATCCTTTGGCAAGGTATAGTCCCCTATATGATAAATTTTAGAAAAGATTTCGAATATGTACATATATGCGCAAGTGAAATCGTTGTGAAATTGATAGATTCAACACCAGCAGAGACATAATCGGATGGACGTCAATTTCTTGGCAGCCTGATGATGATGATGCCGTCCCGAGAATTATTAGTTCGATTTTCGCAACGCAGTCGAGGCTCAAGTCGTTGAAAATATCCACGAACCCGTTGAGATTTTGCAAGTGGAACGCCGGGTTGAGCATGCGACGGCGCTTTTTCCACGGCTTGCCTGCGCGCGGATATAATTTCAATAACGGGAATATTAAGCCAATAATATAACACATTATGGAGAGGTGAGATAATAAAGCATAATACAGTAAAAACGGCTTTCGCCGTTAAATCTCATTATACCCGTTAAGATGGGAAGGCTGTTTTCGGAAAAAGCAAAGAGGTATTCCCGTGGCCTCGTCACATATTTATTGCTGGATAAAATTGGCTAATAATTGAATCACAGGAAGAGCCAATCGGTGAGATGATAATACTTGAAACGTATCGAATTAACATTTAATGTGTGATGTTATATACTTTGCATAGCTCAGGATGAGCGATGAAAACCACTGGAAAGAAACGGCTGATCCACATCTTGTAAATTGGATGACGGTGGTTCATGCCCAGCAACATTTCTATACAGCATAAGGGAAACAATTGGAAACCGACACTGATGGCGTCATTTCGAATTGGACAGCGGAAATAACGCGGTACCATCAGCGCAGCAAGTTGTATTACTTACCATCGGGAGAGAATTTCAATAGGTGGAGGAGGTTGCCCAGCAAAGGAAGTGGATTCGGTCCGGGTAGAGCGTCAATGAGACGGACAAAGCGGGAACGACTCCACACCCAATAATATCCGCCTATCAATCCGGCTAGGGCCGTCATGGCTATAGGGATGTTGGACTCATCCATTTAGACCACGAAACGTCCAACATGTTATTCAAACGCTAGTCACAGATCAAACTAAACACAAAATGATGTGTCGGGAAGTGGAACTTGGTTTAGACACACGTAGCGCAAAACCTGCAAAACCTGATGAAGAGAAAATTGGCCGGAGAACTAGTTTGATTGTAACAGAAAAATACTTTGTTTTGCGCTTTCTAAAGTCCTATATCTAACAGTTGATTTCTTTCAAAGGTTCCAACAATTAGTTGACACATTATTGCTATCAAAAGTAATGTTATATTTATGTGATTAGAAAATGGAAGCCATCATCATCGTAATCAGTTGGCTATTCATCATCAGGAGTTGCTTGTTAACATTGCATAGTGCATCCTGCTGCTGTTGGTGACCTTGATTGTTAATAAGAAAATCCTTTGCTGGAATCCCGTTAATATAAAAGTCCAATGTGCTGCTGCCCAGCAGCACCAAATTACAAATTGATGCTGTTGCTGGCTATATCACAGCGCGCAGCAGCAGCACATACATCAAAGAAATAGCATATAATATAATATAGTTAGTTGATAAGCCCTATAATCCTCGATCAGTACATAGCTAATAAATGATCATAAATGTATGCTACGACAAAACAGAACTTTGAAATTATATACAAGTTCAATTAAGTCACACAAATTGTCCATGATTAGGCTCGCTTGCTCATTGTATATGTATACTATGAACTTAATATCTTTCATTCCCTCTTGGCTTCCAAGAGGGTACTGGGGGATGTTATTAGGGCGGGTTTTCAGACCATTTGCGGGTTTTGTGCAAATTTTTATTTGGACCTTGTCCGTCCAGGGTGGGCTTAATCAAATTGGTTAATTTGTTGAACAATTATATGTATACCAATAAAACAAATGGTATTAGATTTCAACTAAAACTTATTCCTTCAACTTATTCCTGTACCGCTTTTGAGTGGTTTGGATTCATTTATTTCAATAATTTATTTTTTAATAATTTATTTATCTTAATTAATTAATTTTGAGGGGGGGGGGGGGTTTGATTTTTTTTCATTTCTAATTTCTATCGATAACTTATTTCGTAAGCATGCTGATTAGAACAATTTTCGACAAGTGTCGTCTGCTCTCGCTGGGTTAAAATTTCGAAGAAGTCAGCAAAAAAGTTCAAAATTTTATGTTGTTATAGATTTATTTGTTTTGATGATAACCGTCATACTCTTTAGCAGGTAAATAAAACTAAAAATACAAATTCTAGAATGATTGTGGGAGCTACAGAAGAGACCTGTTCTAAATTTGTGAAATGTTACTTCCTAACGACTAGCATTTACCATGTGATTGCCCTTACGATGCATTGCAGTTTGTTTGTACTAAAAAACCTTTTTATTTTTTTCAGATTCGAGGCCAGAGTCAGCCGTCATAACCACTCAATATGCAAGTTTGGCTTGTGCTGGGATTGAGCAGCATGTCACCAGAAGTCTCATCGCTTGGGTAATGATTTTCATTACTTTTATTGACCTGTGACCTACTATAGATATTATAATGCTGCATTACCTGCATAAATGCAGTGTAAACCTTTCATTCTCCCATTTATCAACAATTAGGGTTTACCCAGTGTCTCATTTTCAACTTTTCCTTGTCGTTTTTCTGTCAATATTTTGTCGTAATCCATTTTCTATTTTTACACAGATAAACAGCATCCCTCTTGATTGGAGAAACTACCGATGTCGGCCGAGTTATGGATCTCCCTTCTTCACCTTTCTTTAAATGTCCTCGTGTACGCCCATGTGAATATGGATGTATTCACGAGGACACCCTTTTTACCCTATCCCGTCTGCTGGTGTAATTCAACTCTTCAGCGGCAGCAACTGTGGATGCCTGGCTGTATTTCCCAGGCATAAAGGTAGGACAAAATTGATCTCCATTCTTCCTTTTGGACAATTTTGGGTGGCGTTGATTATAAATCGTTACGTAGTCACGGAGTATTTCTGAGACGGAGTTTATTTCTGATGAGTTAGGCGGTTGACTGCAACTGTTTTCTCTCCCCGTTTTTTGTGTTTTTCCCAGTGAGGGTTTCTACTAAAATTCTCATTTGTCGAACGACTTCAGAACAGGCATGTTTTTGCACCTCATCACTTTTTCTTCAACTTTCACATTCGAAAATGTTTGAACTTGTTATCTATACGGTCTATGCTATGGGTCATTTATTAAACATTTAATCCAATTGCTGCTGCCATCGTCCGCTGTTAGAAAAAGGCGAATCCATGGCAATCATAATTCGATGTCCAGAACTATATTATTATTATACAGCGTACTATAATTCAACGCGAGCTTTTGTAATGCGAATTATCAGGTTCTTTATGCTGTGATGTTCTAGGATGAAAGAGACGGTAAATAGGACACAGGACGGTGAGTGCTTTAATATAGCGCCACAGGACTGCCTGCTGTGTTGCATGATGATCAGATGATGATTTCAGCTGCCTATATTATATAGACGATAGACTATTGTATTGTAATGATGGTCGGTGGGACATACATAGCGCAGAAGTTTGTTTTCTCTTTCAGAAATAAATGTTAAGCTGCTGATGGTCATGTTATAGGCAACTGTCGGATGCATTTGTAGGCATTTGTGTTAAAGGCTTATATATTTTTGATCCAATTCCATCATGTTTATTAGACTTATATTTCAGCTGCTGGGGGTATACAGTATGTTATACTACTGCGGTTCTTTTATATATGCGTTTGCCTTTATACATGTATGTATAGTACATTTGTGCTGGGTTTGATGGAAAAGGAAATGATGCTGCTCTTGCTGTCGCCCTCGCTTTTGATTTGCAACGTGACATTTTGACACGATTGAAATGGGGGTGGATGGCCACCGGCGTCTTCTATCATCGCGGGGGCTGTTGTCACATCTATATAATATTTCGTGTAAATGTGATGAAATAGCACTCAAGAATAACATTTTTTTTTATTGCCATTTTTACGTCTTATAAGGTCAAGATAAAACGATCAAAGGGATTTTTTTTTATGTAGGCCTATTATTAGATAACAGATTGGATATTATAAAAGAAATAGAAAAATGTCTTGTATACATTTTTCAACATTTGATTCTTTTTTTTTTATCGAGATTGCATTTCTATCGATCACCGAAACAAATTGCACAGCACAAGAAATTTGGAAATATTCAAAATAAATTGATGCGCCCTTTATATGTACCAGCAGGACTGATCGATGAAGCATATAGAGAAAAAGAAGGCAGAAAAAGAATATTATTATATAAAAATTTAAGCCTATATATAATAACGCCCCTCCATTTGAATTCGGTCGCATCAGTTTTATATTTAGACATTACATGTAAAAGATGTTTTTCGTTTTTCTTTTCTTTCGTGTAGAAATAAGACACAGCAGCAGCTGGAATAATTTTCAAATGGCACCAGATGTCACTCGTTTTTACACACAACACCGCTGTCTGTGTGCGTTATATATTCAAATGTAGGATAGTATATCCACACGTATATCCTTTTCTGTTTGGACCCCAAAAAAAAAGAGGAGAACGTGACACCAATCAGCTGATATAATAGACGTAGCACACAACATACGATCCCCAAAATAAAATATAATTGACATCATCTCAAATGTCTCGAATATTATCATAGGCCTATCTAAAAGTTAAAAAAACAAAATGATGTGAATCGAACTCATCTTTATATCGAATCAAATGAATGTCATTTGTATATTGTAGGCCTATAATAATATAAAAGAAAATATGCTACATAGGGGTGTCGAAGCGAATAATAATATCGTGAGTAGGACCTATATGCGGTCTCGGCTCTCCCAGCAGCATTTGATTACATTCAAAAAGAGTAGGAAAATAATAATAACATAAGGGTATATCAAATAAATGTACAACATGCTGTATATCTATAGAAATGGTGTTGAAATCTATATAGGAAACACGTTGGCGGTGGCGCTGTTTCCTGCACAGCAGCAGCAGCAGCAGCATGTGATGTGCATATGAGGACAGCACAGCAAGGGCAGATCAATATTTGAGAGTCCGGGGATCCCTTTATATATGCTGCTGCTGCTGTATATACGTCACAGCGCACAGGAAATATATTCGTGAGCGGCGGCGCCGGCGCTCGTGAAAATATCAGGCGCGCATCCTCCCATAACAACCCCCCATCCAAAACCACCCACCCATCATAGCGTTAGAGAGTCAAACTGCTGTGCTGGCCCCCCCAAGTTTCTTTTTTTTATTTTTCACGAAAAAATAAAATAAAAAAAATGTTGGTGGGTGGTGGCGAAGGATTTTTCTATATCAAACCCCCCACCACCCACTGGGTGATTTGAGAGAGAGATATAGGACTTGATAGACACACACAGGGGGCAGCACAGAGAAATTGCCATAGCCAAAAGTCTGGTCCTCGTTGTGGGTTATCTCCAGTGCAGTTTCGGATCTCGAGCCATCGACTTGTATATCCGCCCCGTTTTTTCTTATTCTATTAGACAAATAAATCGAATTCCCCCCCCCCCGTCATCAGTTTCTCAATAGTACACACACATCTCTCTCTCTCTTTTTCTCTTTCTCTCTGCAATTTCGGTAGTAGTTTTCTATCGTTCTTAATTCAAACATCACATTTTGTTGAATTCTATTCGTTATTAGACACAACATTCCAGATATCTCTGCTGCTGGCTGAAGGAATTTGCCAATCGATTGTTTATAGATCCAGCATATATATCTAGTGTGTGCTGTGTGCTGTCATAGTTTTCTCAAACCAAATTTTTAAGAGTCAATTTTAAGACAATTTTTCCTACATGTCGATTCACTGCCAATATTCCAGTTTCTTATTGTTGGGGGACGATTAATAAGTTTCAATGTTGGATGGGGCAAAAAGATTTGATTTGTATTATATAGCACATGTGCTATATAGATACTATTGCTGCTGCTGCTGCTGTGTATAATGTGCTGTGTGTAGTGCTGATGGTCGGTTGAGAGCTCAGATTCTCTCCTACTTTACTTAGAATATTCGTCACACGTCATTTTATATATCCGCGCGTTTCCTGGTCTTTTTGTTTTTCTCGATTGTAACTTTCTCTTTTCTCTCTCGTTTTTTTCTGTCCTCTTTTTTTGATTGATTTAGTTTTTTCCATATTCCTTTCTTCTTCTTTTCCTTCCTATATCTTCTTCCTCCTCCCGCCCCTCATCCTTCCTTCAGTGCGTGCGACCAATCCAAACATTATTGGCTCCTGTGGAATTCCTTTTGATTCGAATCAACCCAACTAAAAAAGGTAAGACAATCAACGCTAAGAAACTCATCATTTTGATGTTATTTATACGTGTCTAGATGTAGAAACCGGAAGTGGAAATAGTGTTGAAAGTGCGCCGGTAGATGTCGCAAGTGTGAACCAATCGGCATTTTAAAAAAAGAACCGGAAATGTCATAATAATAAGAATCGTAATAATACTCGAAAAGATGCTGTTTAGCTGTTTATTTTTGTATGTAAATTTGCCGGTAGACAGAATGCGGCAAGTTTGGCATTTTGTCTTTATGCTGCTATGTGCTGATGACCTAGAGTTATTTTTGGGTTCTTTTGCTGATGTGAAAGAGAAATAAGACAGTGCACTTTAACGGCGTCTCTCTCTCACCACTAATTCAATATACGAAAGTCTATACAGTTCATATTGAGCTCGGTTCTATAATGCAAGTGCAACGTGCACTATACAGCGGAGAGCGTGTCGGAACTTGACCTGCGCCGGCCTAGACTATATATAGAATGAACTTATATATGTATAGTCTAACTTATAGGTACGTCTATATTAGTGTATAATACACAATGCCCCCCAGCACGGTGCTGCATGGTTCTCTTTGGCTGGAGATGCGTGATGTCTGCACTGATGGCATCTAATCCAATTAGTTTAGACATCAATAGATATTATTTAGAAAGAAGCATGTGATGGAGCACGGCGACATTTCCAGCAGACTCTAATATAATACAAATAAGAATATCATCAATTATATTAATGTTGTTAGACCAGCAGTCTGATGGTCATGAAAGCTGCTGGACAGCAGCGGCCTGATGATCAATCTATTGACAATGTAATAATAGCTGGACAATTTTCCCATCATATATATAGGGCCTACAAAGGATCGATATTGCTTCTCAACCGACAAAGTGTTGGCCCCTATATAACATTTGAAATGTAGTTAGTCTAAACCTTAAATGTACTATATATCACGATATATATGGCCGGAGGGAGCGACTCTCTCGGCTGCTGCTGAGCGCGTGCACACGAACTCTGGATCTCTCACGTATCTTATATATTCCCACCAGCAGCTACAGCAGCTATATAGCAGTTCTACATATATACGAGACGATCAATGTTATACATAGCACGCGGTATACTATGTACAAAGTCTCCCCCGTGTCCTTGATCATCTATATAACATGGAGAAAAGGAGAATCACGCAATGTTCGTTTTTTCTCAACGATTCCCGTTCAATTGCTACACTGATGCTGCTGTATTATATGTGTATAGCCTATAATACTATATCCTATAGACTTGAGTGTGTAATATCCTAACAGTTGATCACGCGATATGTGGCTCCTTAATATCCTTATCAAAGTTAGAAGTTAAAAGGTAGAAAATCTAGAAACTTTAAAGGAATAGATATAAGCCGGATGTGCTATATATAATATGCTTGATATATATATATACAGCTCTGGTATACGGCGGTATTGATTCTTTCGGTGCTGCTGCTGGGCTGCCTCAATCCTCAGCAGGAGCCGGAACACAAGCAGGAAATGTCTGTGCTGGGCTGCCTACCCCCTTTTTCCTTTTCTTTTTTTGACAGCTTCTTTATATAATACGAGCTGTATTATAAGAGATGAGAGACACGGCGCTAATCAAATCATAAGGAATGCTGCTGCATTTCTAGATATTATTTATTATATAAGGCCAATATTAAATATCTAAATATTCGATTTTCTTTTTTTAGCACGTTTTTGTGTATCCCAGTAGACGTGTGTAATATTATATGCATCCACTTTAGAGTTATTTAGAGACTGAGATTGAGTTATGCGCGTGTAAATAAAATGGCTGCTGCTATGTCTGATTGAATTGATCTATTGTTTATGCAATCATTTTCTCTTATTCTTATTTTGTGTACACACAGGAGTCTTTGATTGGATATATAAATACAAGGAGGATCGACGTCGTTGGTTGTGTGCTGTGCTGCTGCCTGAATCTCCCACTGCTCAGTTGATTCAATATAAATACCAATCATCATGGCGGCTTTCGTTGCGAAACAAATGCTGGGCAGCAAAATGAACGCCGTTAAAGGTATTTATAAATATATTAATCATTATAGTTATTACTATTTTCCTATATAAACTGTGTAGGCCTATTTATCTATTACGCATATTATAGTCGTGATTTATTTCTATTCACAAGAAACGTTCAACATGGAAAACAACATTTAACAACATAAAACGTGATAGCCTACAGGCAGGAAATGCCTGCAGCCATATCAAAATGGCTCTACGTTTTATTTTAAACTTTGTTCTCAATATAACACATCACGATGTTATACATCTCCTTAACCTATAAATAGGTCTACATATATTTCTTATATACTATGATGTATAAAGCCTATATATCCGATGATGTATATAACTTATTTATCAAAGTTGATCGGTCATCTATATGCAATTTCATGCATTTACTACTATTATGATGATAAGGTCTGGGAGGCAACGACAGCGAGGACGGCGACACCAAAGACAAGGACGACGAGGCCGAGCGTGAGCGATTGGAGGCCATCAAGGAAGCCGAGGATCGCCGCAAGGAGAAGCACCGCAAAATGGAAGTGGAACGTGAGAACATGAGACAGGATATCCGCGACAAGGTAAATATATCTCTCAACAATATCACACTATATTTTATCACATCAAAAGGGACGCAGTTAGAGGGCCTATATTTATTATTATGTAATATGTACAACAGCGCAGTGCAGCAGAGCCAAACGCGTGCAAACATTTATTTAAATCTATACACAAAATAAATAGTATCGCCCTGATGTCTCTCTGATGTACAGAAAGAAAAGGAAAAGAAAAAGTTATATTAGAATATTTATATATATCTAATATAAAATAGTAAATAAATATTTATATAGCTAGATTGTGTGTAGACTGACGAGAATAGAGCGTGACGTGAACATGTGCATCGTTTTTAGATTTTGATCTGAGACACAAGTTTTGTTCGGTGCTGTGGCGTGACACAGAAACAAAAAAGTTTCTTGCTGATGTGTGTGTCCTATATCGATCATTTCAGATATATATAGGATAATATTATGTATTAAATGCGGCCGGGATTAAATCCAAAAATTCCATTCCGATCAATTTACATAGCCTACAGACAGCACATGTATGAAAAGGATCTATAAATCCCCAAAGCACCAGTATATATATAATATGTCATGGTTTTGTGTCCATTGTCCAGCACAGTTCAAATCAAAACTTTTGAGACATAATAGGCAAAGACCCATTAGTTCATTTGGCATCAGCAAACGATACAATAGAGAAATAGATATAGTACACATATACTTCAAGAGCTATTGTTTCTTTTCGCGGCCACCATTATACATGTATATCAAAAGCCTTGCTTGCTGCTGCTGCACATTGCGAGAAGCCACCAGGACAAATCTCCAAAGTCACTAACGTGAAAAAAAAAGGAAAGTTTCAAATGTCTAAGCGACAACAGCAGCAGCAGAGCCCACAGCCAAATATATAAAAGTCTGCGATAATATAAAAGTCGTCATCCCCCCACCCCTATAGCAGCAAAGAAAAGCTTTGATCTCGTGGGGTGCAAATCACTTTTTATACACAGAAAAGTCGTCGTCGTCGTCGTCGACTCTTCTTCTTCGTCTGGGAATAATAATAAGAAAAAAAGAAATCCCTTTGAAAATCCTTGTGATGTTGTGTGGGGGGGATCAAGGGGAGATGACAGCAGCAGCAGCGCGTCCTATAAAGAATAGAAACTTTTCGACATCTCCACACACACACATAGTCTAGGAATTTCTTGCTTATGTATGCTATAGTCGGCTATAGCTGGCTGGGGGTCTTATATATGACTATCAAATTTTTAATTCCATCAGACGAGCTGCTGCTGCTCTTTTGTGTGTCACTCTGTGAGACTGGTGGCAGAGTTCCAAGATGATTTCAACTTAAATCCCCCCACCCTTCTTTTTCTGCTGGCAGAAGAAGAAGAAGAAGCTGGACAGCAGCTATAAAGCCAAAAAAGGGAATATAAACAAGGAGAGCTAGATAGCCACAGAAAGAAAAAGAAAATGGCCAGCAAAAGAGATATATATCTCTGCTGCTTTAGCTGGAAACGAGACGCGGAAGAAGAGCGTTCCGGTCCGTTGCAGCTGAGATATATAGCACACACGAGCGAAGGGGAGAGAGAGAGAACAGCACATATATACTATATATCTTGGGATAGATAAAACTGGGCAGCAGCAGCAGAGCTATATAATATCGATCGCCGCTTAGATATATATATATACAGTAGGAGCAGATAAATGTATATAATACAGTTAAATAAATACATTTTGGTTCGTTAAACACAATGTGTATATAGTATATATATATATAAGGATTTGGACAGCAAAGAAAACAAAAGGCTCGAAATGTTCCAATAAAAAAGAACACACACAGCAGCAGCAGCCTCCATAAAGTGCTTCTATTATATCCTGCTGTGTGCTGTGCATTGCCCTAGATATAGCCTACTTAAACTTAACCAAAATATCATATAATCCATTTTGGGGCTATGTAGAGGGTGCTAGAGAAGGAGATGACAAGCAAAAGTTAAGAAAGAATCCATATTTTTCCCACACACACACACAACTTTCTTCTGTGTATAAATGCCGTGTAAACCAGCCAGAAAGCCGGGCACCGCCCATATATATTGCTGCTGCCCAGCAGCGAGACGAGGGGGATCGATAATTCCTCGGTCGTCGCTTGTGTTCAATCGATTTATCACTGTGCAATAGCCCTCCCAGCTCACATAATACAATGGGGGAGTTCCCACAGCATATAAGCAGCAGCAGCAGGCTAAATCGTCTTCAGTTCAATTGGGATGTCCTTGTATATAAACTTTTGTTTCAGCACAGCCGCGGCCAGATATAAGGAAAAAATAAAAAGACTTTTATTTTTCTTATTGGTTGATGATTGTATAGACATATAAAATATAACGCTGGCTGTTGCTGCTGCTGCTGCTGGATCGATGAGTAGTATGTAGTCGGCCATGACTGTGATGGTGCTGCTGGGGGATCAATGCGTGTCTCGACGTGAATTGTGTTTTATTTTTTCCCTTCTTTGTTTTATTGTTTACAACTATTAGCCGTCTGGAACGTCTTTTAGAGAGTTGTTTAGATGTTTGACCGCAGGCGATTGATTATTGCCGATGGCGTTTTACCCGCAGGCCAGCAGCAGCACTCTATTCGCTCGGTTATAATTGGCTATACTGCTGGACCTATATAATAATATAGCGCCAGTCTTTTAAAATGCCTTATATATTATATCGAAATGTGATTCGATTATATTCTATTATTATTGTTACATTGTTGGGCAGTACAATATCAAGAAAAAGGAAGAAGCTCCTGAAGCCGAGACTCAAAAGGAGCCGGACAATCCGCTGATGCGCAAGAAGAAGACGCCCGAGGAATTGGCCAAAGAAGCCGAAGAAGCCGACCAGGACGAATTGACAAGTATAATATTTAATAAATAATACATTGAACTCTTTTTTTATTTATTATAAATGAATTTAATTTTAATTTTTAATTATAAAATAATTTATCGATTGATGAAAATCTAAATTTTTCGTAGAATTGAAAAACACGTTGGAGACCCAGGTGAACGAGTGGAAGTCGCAGATCGAGAGCAAGTGCGTCATTCAGTGAGGAATAAAAAGCCCCACCGACTCTACACACACCACATGTAACTTCCTCCTCTTATGATATAAAACATTCAAATGATGGGAAATTGATGCCCCCCAATCAGCCCCAAAGAAATAACAAAAAATAATTTCCATCCCACCCAAAAAAACAAACAAAATATCGAACTTCATCTATAGCAGAGACGAGGGATAACTCTTATATCCAAAAATATTTTAATCGACACACACAAGATACTACAGCAGATTATATTCCAAAGGTGTGTCATTTTTTTACAATTGAATTTGGGTGGGTAGGCGATTCCTCCAGCGAAGCAACGACGAGCTAAACTATGCAAAAACATTAAAAATAAAAAGGGCAAACAAAAATAAAACCAAAACAATTTTGGGGCGTCAAACAAAAAATTAAAAAAATTTTTTTTTTTAATTCAATATACCAACCAAAAAAATTTCTTTTTATACACACGTGAAAAAAAAAATTCCCAAAAATTTCCCATTCCCCCAAAAAGTATTCCATCTCGAGTGAGAAAAAAAACAATTAAAACCCACAAAAAAAATAATTTTTTTTAATTAAAAGAAAAATGAATTAGTTAAGTTTTGAATTCCGTTCCATGTAATTTTTTATATTATATATATCCTCGTTGTTGTTGTTGGTTGTTGTTGGTTGTATATGTGCTCTGCTGCTGCTGCTCTGGATGCCCGCTGTGAGAGTAAACATATATGATAATAATATTTCAAAAAAAGAAATAAGATGAAAAAAAAAACAAAAAAAATATTCCACACACTGTTGTTTTGTTCGCGATATATTACACTCTCGTTTGTAGATTCTTCTCTGTTGGCCCCCGCCCCCCTCCCCCCATCATATTATTATTATTATTATCAAAAAAGGAGAAAGAAAGAAGAGAGAGAGAGTTTATTATATAGGCCCAAGTATTATATTATTATGTATACAGCAATTATCATTTAATAGGCTCTCTATCATTTGATATATATTATAACCCCATCTCAACAACAAACAAACAACCCCCCTCTCCCTCACAAACAAACCAATTCGAAAATATATAACAACAAAAAAACTAGTCATGTGTGTGCTGTGTAATTGTGTGTGTCTGTGTGTGTTTTACACCGCGCCTGCTGTTATTATATATATTTAAAACAAACAAAAAAAAACAAAAAAATTAATCATTCCATTGTAGAGATCGTTTTCTTTTGAATTCATGTATATATTTCGCGCGCTATTTATATGATGATGTAACGTGCGCATTTGTCGCGCACGTGTTCCATCAATATTTGCCCGAGTTTTATATATATATTTCGAAAAGAAGATGAGAAGAAAAGATGGGATGACAAAATTTTTTCTGAAAAATCCAACGATCCGACGTAGCCTTTATTGTATAGTGTCATCGCATTTATCGTCATTATTATTATTATTATCTTTCCATTCTCCTCTCTCTCTCTCTCTTATCTTTATAATCTTGACATTATTATTATTCTTTTCATTGTTGTCCCCATTCTCTCTCTCTAACTCTCTCTCTCTGTCTTGGGTTTCAATATAATTTCAACAAATCAAACCATGTCGCTTCTTATTAATGATTCAATTATTATTACATAAATTAAGGAGGATAAATATCGTTGATTCCTTTTTAAATATAATTTAAAATTTATAAAATGAGCTGCTGTAGAAGAGATACAGGGCGGCTGCTGGAACTATTCACGCGGGAGTTGTTACATTTAAATGAAAAAGGAATAAAAAAGAAAAAGTTCTGCCGCTGATGATCACTGCAGCAAGCGCGTCCCATACGAAACTTTTTCTTTTTTCGCGGCTAATTGACAGAGTGCCGATGAGATGCGTGAGGTGGGCAGCCGGCACGTTATAGTTCCATTAACAACTAGCTCATCCATATCAATTAAAAAGAAAGTCTCGTATATATATATCGAGGATATATATTATGTAAGAAAGTTCACGACGTGTAGCCTGTATATATAATAAATATAAATCTTAATTTCTAATTGAATTTCGCGCTCTGCTGTGTAGGCCTATCCCTTTTTTTATTCTGATCGATCATGAATATATAGCCCACACTGCTGATCGCCAGCAGAATAGATCACACATTTCCCATATTAATAATATCTATACAAGTAGACGATTATAGCCCTCCCCCCATCACATCAATTGTTTAATTGGAAGATTTTCTTGGTGGATTTCCGCGAAATTTCACGGTCGGTTGGCAATGGATATATATAGGCCGCAAACAAATCACCGACAATATCGATTTTTATTATATATACTATACAGCAGATTAGAGTTACATCATCTTCTATACATAAAGAGATAATATTATAGATATACCTATATATCGTGTAGCATAGCAATTCCCGTTTTTTTTTCTTCTTTATTCGCTGCTGCTGCCGCTGTTCATCTTGTAAAGTGTGTGTGTATAGACGATCGATCGATCACGAATGTCACGACACAAAAGGAGGAGCTCTTCCCCTCCCTTTTATATATTCTTCATTTGCTGGCAAAGGGCCAACACGCATTCACGGAAGAAGAAAGAGATAGTTCCCCGGCGACCGATGCTGCTGCTGCTGCTGAGGATCGGGAAAAAATATAAAAAAAGAAGAAGAAGAAGAAAAAAAAAAGATATGAGGAAATCAATCGCCTGAGATGTTGCAGTAAAAAAGTTTTCTAGCTCTTTCCTCATCCCGCGCCATTTCTTTTGGCTGCTGCTCCCGCAAAACGAGGTGGATCGATAGAGCACTCTCGAATGCTGCTGAAATACACACAGTTGATGTAATTGCGATTAAACCTATTATATATTAGTATATTAAATAGGCTGCCGCCATTTTGTATTCATCACAGATGTTATGCACCCGCCTTCATCCAAAGTTTTCAGCGTAGGCCTATATATTAGATCTATTTCTATATAGTCTTTGAAAAGGAAATAAATTGTGCTGTATATAATAACTACATGTAGGCTGTTGGCAGATATATTAAATGTGAATTAGCCCGAAAGCAATTTAGATTTATCTATATAAGGGCTGCTGCTGTCTGATGTGTGAAAAAGAGTGCTGCTGCTGCTGCTGCTGGTGCAGTAAACCGTATATATGCAGCAGCTGAAAAGCCTTTTTTGTTATATAATATACTTGTGCTGCGTTGAATGTACTGATGAGAAGAGGAAAATCCGGCAGCAGCAGCAGCAGCAGCAGCATCCGACCGGCTACGTCTAATAGTAAAAGAATCAAGGAGCGAAAAGAAGATTTTTTTGATTTTGATCCCCATTTTCTCTGTGTCTATTTTATATAAAGCCAGAGAGAGAGTTAATAGAAGTATTCCGAATCTTAACTTATACGCCAGTAATACAAAAGCATTTCCTTAATGTAATAAAATAAGAAAAAGGTCTAAAACGAAATTGCTGCTGTGCTTATTATTGTCTACTGAAATTAACTGCGGAGAATTGCATGGAGGTCTCTATAGTAATATCAACTTTGATGCTGCTGTGGGGCATCCAACAGCAATCAGCTATTGCTGCTGCAATTCGTTGCTGTATTGCTCTATCTGTCATATAGATCATATTGATGTTTCGTCTATGTGCTGTGTCTGATGTCGGTCGATAAAGCACGCGCGTCTATTCCGTTTTCTTTTTTTTCCCGATTCAGCCGGCAGCGGCGTGTGCACTTTCGATCCCGAGGATCCATATATAAAGGCATCCCCGGGCACTGTGTACGCCAGATACTATATGTATATATCTACTCTGCATCATCATCGGGAATCGATGCTATCGGATTCCGATTTCCAATCAACTATACTCGCGCACGGCAAAATATTTTTCGGTATAGGTAATAAATAATTTCACGCTCCGCTGGAACGAATATATAGCCTTTTACACAGCAGCACATCATTCGATGGTGTATTATTTCCCACCCATTATTATTATGGGCGTCGCGTTGTTATTATTCTTCTTGTTATTTGCTGGTGATTTGAAATTCGTCTTCGGCTGATAATTATTGCGTAATAATGCGGCAGACGACGCGCAACAAAAAGCTATGCTGTCGTGCCATTATGTTATAGTCGTGAATAAAAAATGTATACTATAGACGCGGAGAAGAAAACGTGAATGCCAACGGGAATTGGCACGTCGCGGAGGAGAGCGAATTTTTCCGGCTTTGTCTGGTGTTATTATTCGCTGAGCTAGGCAATATTTTGACAATAGAATAATAATAATAAATACAGGGGGGAGTTGAAAGGAGATGCAGAATATATATATACAATCCAATTACACTCATATATCCAATAACCCTTTCTTAGACTGGGCAACGCTGCACAGCACGTTTTATATTATATCCCAATAATAATGATAGCAGCAGCAGCGTGCAGTTATATACATGCAAATCAATAAAGAAAAAAATGCTGAACATTCTTGAACTTTTAAATAATAAAAATCTGGCTATTTTTTAAAATGTATGGTCTGATGGCCCTCTAGTGTCATTCATTCACATCTCTTTGTATAAATATTATTTAAAAAATGATCAAAAATCAAATCAAAGTTTAATTTTTTTTTTACTAACATGTGCGCCAGGAGCTAAATGCTCGATGATTGGGTTTTTGAAATGCCTCGAGCATATTCCCGACGGACGGGAATTAATAATGAAAAAGGAGCGGCCGGAGAGCAACCGCGATATATAGCCAATCACGAACGGGAGTCGTCTCTTCTTCCACTCGTGTAATAACAATCTAATAAGATGATCAAGGGCTTGCTGCTTCATATATATATACCTACGTGTGTCTTTTGATTAAAAACGGTACATTTTCTCAATGCATTAGATTAGAGATATATATTATAGCCCGTTCGTGCCAGCCTGCCAGGTATTAAAAACGGGAGATGTAATGCAAATGTTAGACGAGTTGACATTTTCAATATACTGAAAAGAATTAAAACAAAACAAAAAGATACGAAATGTAATTTTATTTTGACGTTGGGTATTCGATGCACGATTAAACAATTGGCGATTCAATAATCGATATAATAATCGATATAGCCTCTCGTGCTAGTCATGCATTTTCTGGGGTCTTCTGCTATTCTCCGTTCCGTAAAAAAGTCCAACGTGCAGAACCGGTGTGCCGATTGTTCCTACACATAATTTCTAGCAAAAATGGTAACTAACCTTGTCCTATTTAATTACGAAATAATGTGTTGAATTGAATACTCGAGATTGAAATGGAATTTCACTCGGGTTTTATGCTCTTTTATTGTGGGAAGAATCAGACGGCACGTGCATGACAATCCCCGCCCCATGACAAGCACATGACGTTTCATTAATTTATGTCGTCGAGTAAACTTTTGGGTTTTAAAGGTTCAAAGGCTTGGTTTTTCGTTAAAATCCTGAATGCATTAAACATTTTGCCTTGTGGTGTAAGATTAAAACTTGGTGTGTTTTAAAAAATTCACAAAAAAAACTTTCCTTTGTCATGATCAACGAAAAGTCAATATTTTTTTAAAAATTTATCAATCTTTTCATTTTGATCAATAGCAACCACAGATCATCCTGTTGAAGGAGGGGACTGAAGCTTCTCAAGGAAGATCCCAGATCATTTCAAATATCAATGCCTGCCAGGTATGGAAATTTTGTTTTGTCCGAGAATTAATTTCTGAATTTAAAGGTTATCTTCCTAAACCAGGCTATTGTCGACTGTGTTCGAACAACTCTTGGCCCCAGGGGCATGGACAAATTGATGGTTGATATGGGTGGGAAAGCCACAATCTCTAACGATGGAGCAACTATCATGAAGCTACTTGACGTTGTTCACCCGGCAGCCAAAACTCTGGTTGACATTGCAAAGTCTCAAGATGCGGAAGTGGGAGATGGTACCACCAGTGTGGTCATCTTGGCTGGAGAATTTCTCAAGCAAATGAAACCATTTGTAGAGGAAGGTGTTCACTCCCAAATCATCATTCGCGGTGTCCGTAGAGCTACACAGCTAGCAGTTCAATTCATCAACGAAATTGCTGAGAAGGTAACCTTAGAAACAAACTCAAATGCATTCTCATCAATTTTGTTTAAAATCCATTTGTATTTACAGCCCAAGAAAGATGATGAAACAGAACTGAGACAGTTGCTTGAGAAATGTGCTGCTACTGCTATGGGCTCCAAGCTGATCAACCAACAGAAAGATTTCTTCTCCAAGATGGTTGTCGATGCTGTCCTGATGCTTGATGATCTGCTTCCCCTCAACATGATTGGCATCAAGAAAGTACCTGGTGGAGCGCTGGAAGTGAGTGGACCCTTTTGTATAAAATTGAACTGTAAAACTTAACAAATTCCTGTTGAATATTAGGACACACTCCTTGTTGCCGGTGTTGCCTTCAAGAAAACCTTCTCATACGCTGGTTTTGAAATGCAGCCCAAACAGTACACTGATCCCAAAATTGCTCTGCTCAACATTGAGCTGGAGCTCAAGGCTGAACGCGACAATGCCGAAGTTCGTCTCGAGAACGTCGAGGTAATCAACATTTTGGCGATTATGACTTTAATAAAAATGTATAACGACGCATCTCTTTCGTGAACAGGAATATCAAAAAGTCGTCGATGCCGAATGGACCATTTTGTACGACAAACTGGAGAAACTTCATTTGAGCGGTGCTAAAGTTGTCCTTTCCAAACTTCCAATTGGAGACGTCGCCACCCAGTATTTCGCCGACCGTGACATGTTCTGCGCCGGCCGTGTTCCCGATGAAGATCTTAAACGTACCATGAAAGCTTGCGGTGGTTCAATTCTGACGACTGTGGCTGATCTCGGCGACTCCGTCCTCGGAACCTGTCAACATTTCGAAGAGAGTCAAATCGGCGGTGACAGGTATCTAATCAAGTTATCATTTGGTTCTTGACCCATTTTATCATTTAACTATTCTATTTCGATTAGGTTCAACCTTTTCAAAGGTTGCCCTCAAGCCAAAACTTGCACCATCATCATTCGTGGTGGAGCTGAACAGTTTATGGAAGAAACTGAACGATCCCTTCACGATGCCATCATGATTGTCCGTCGAGCCAAGAAGAACGATGCCGTTGTTGCTGGTAAAAATTAAATTGATCGAACTGTGAATCTCAGTGGGTTCTAACTGATTTGATCTGACTGATTCTTAGGTGGTGGAGCTATTGAAATGGAATTGTCCAAACATCTCCGCGATGTTTCCCGCACGATCGCCGGCAAAGAGCAGATGCTCATCAGCGCTATTGCTCGAGCCCTAGAGGTCATTCCACGGCAGCTATGTGATAACGCTGGATTCGATTCGACCAACATTTTGAACAAGTTGAGGCAGAAACATGCCCAAGGTAATGAAATGTAATGCTCTAGTTAAAAAATGGTTATTCAAGAATTTGTCTTTTAAATCAAAAGGTAACCGCTGGATGGGAGTTGACATTTTGAACGAAGATGTGGCAGACAACATGGAGAAGTGTGTCTGGGAACCGTCACTAGTGAAGATCAACGCACTGAGTGCTGCATCCGAAGCGACGTGTCTTATTCTCTCGGTGGACGAAACCATCAAGAACCCGAAATCCGGTGAAGGTCCAGCTCCTCCCGGCCGTGGCCGTCGTTAAGCAAACTCGTCCTTTTCGAAAAAAAATAATCGCTTTTTGGATCAAAATAAAGCACATTTTTTTTCCCGTTCACCTCACTTGTCTTTTGCTTGCTACTTCCTCCTCTTTTGGATGTCATTGATGAAAGCGCTTGAATAATAAATAGCAACACTCCTCACACTAGTACAAAGACTCGAAATCGATTTCTCGTTTAATTCTGTTGGATTTTATCAAGTGGCGCTCGTTGCAGTGTGTTGGAAACTGGAAACTTTCAGATGGCGGGAAAATTATTCAAGTTTGAGTTCGTGACATTTTTGGTTTGATAAAATTAATAACTTTTACAACTCTAGAAAATAATTCGTAGAATATTCACATTAATTATCAGCTCATTTTTTTATTTAACACTGATATTTTTTTTATTTTCGCCAGATGTCCTCGCTGACGAGCTTGCGATTTCACAACATCAAATCGTGAAATTGGAGCATGCTATAAGACGTTCTAAACGCTTGTTATGCATTTGAAACGTATGTGTTTGAGAATAATTCAAGTAGACTCAACATTTGATTGAATATCCAAGGTATATTATTATAAATCAAACACTAGTAGTTAACTGTTGCATATACTTAGATAATTTGCCAAAATGAAAAAAACCAAAATGTCTAATCAAGGATACCATGTGACTATAGTATTTTCTAACTTTTGTGACTGGAACGATGAAGCATACCCCTTTTAACATGTTCTTTGAAGCACAGACTATGCTATGATAGCTTTATATGTCATAATTTAATTTTTATGTATTGCTGTTCTTTTCATTTCCAAATTACTGCTAAAGTCATGGAAGCATTAGAAGCTGCTGTTGCGAACATTCATCTAGATGAAGATGATGGAGTTTTCAGTCCTAGGGATTATCAGGTACTTTCTTTTGATGTTTTAATGCAGTTGAGTCAATGGCATACGTTATTGGCAATATAGTGAAATTGTGATGATTGTAAAGTAAAAATTGGTGAAATTCGTAAAACATTTCCATTTTTCAGATTGAACTATTCCAAGCAGCCCTGGATGAAAATATTATAGTTTACTTGCCTACTGGTTCAGGCAAAACATACATAGCAGCCCTTCTTATTAAGGAAAAGTCTCATGAAGTCACTAAATCATTAAGTGCTGGAGGGAAGCGAACAGTGTTTCTTGTCCCTACAATCGTTCTGGCCATCCAACAGGCTGCATATTTGAGGAAGCATACTCTTTTAAAAGTGAAAGAATTCTATGGGAGTATGGGTGTGGACATGTGGGGGAGAGACAAACAAAAGTATATTTGATTCCATTTTTTTTCTTTATTTGTATGTTCTAATGTTTGTAATTTTCTGAATTGAAAACCCTTTCAGGTGGGAAACCGAATTTGAAACTAATCACGTGCTAGTGATGACTGCTCAAATTTTTGTGGATATTTTGAATCACGCCTTCTTTTCCCCCTACCAACTCAACTTGCTGGTATTCGACGAGTGCCACTCAGCAGTGAAAGACGCGCCCATGAAACAAGTACTCACGAAACTGCGCAGTTGTGACGGTAAAAGAAAATGAATTTTCCTCATCCTCTATTAATGGTTAAACTAATAATGATTCCGTTTTCATCAGTTGCTCGGCGACCAAAAATTCTCGGACTTACTGCGGCCCTCTTTAGAAAACGGTGTAAGCCTCGAGAGGTGCGTGGCGTAATCAAGCAACTCTCTGAATCGATGGGTTGCATCGTTAGAATTCCATCCGACGTCCAGACAGTCTACCGGTAATTTAAATTCAAATTGCCTCGTTAGTTCACGTCGTTCTGACTACCCCGTTTGTAATAAGCTCCTCTACGAAACCCTGCGAAGTCATATTTCAGTATGATGACGTCAACATTGGTCAGAATCCTGTTTCACAGGAGTTGAGTAAACTGATCGAGACTTTACTGGCTTCGTGCACGTTGTCGTCATGGATCCAGGACTTTTTAAAATTATCCCAAAACTATAGTGGATCTGGATTGAATAATACTTTTGGCGGGAAAAAATCGAACAAGATTGAAGTATTATGCGACGCACTTAAAGACATTGGCTTCCTCCTGGAAAATTTCGGTATATTTGGTTTTACGATTTATAGTTGTTGATTTCATTTCCTTAAAAAAACAAAAAACAGGTCCGTACGGTGCTTATCACTGCGCACAACTTTACATTCCTATTTTGATGGGAGCTAAAAGTCGATCTCAAAGTGCTGATTTCAACAAAGTGATAAATATCTGTCACAAAATTCAGTATTCATTTTTTAAACATTTCGTTTGGAAACAGTTTATTTAGTTTTTGTGGTTTTTTAGAGATGTTTGCGCTCCTGTTTTTGCGAAATACTCGGCAAAGGAACGCTTAGTGTTGTTTGTCCACCCTAACGTCATACGCTTGTTGGATATTATACAAAACTTCAACCCTAAACGCTGTAGGCCTGATGAAAAGTAAGTTTCTGTTTAGAAAAGAAATTCGTGGAATCACTTTAGCGTCCTCTCTTTGTACAGGGCATTCAAGATGTGCGGTATCATTTTCGTTGAAAGACGATCGGTGGCCAGTGTCTTGTATCACTTCCTGAAGGTTTCACCCTGCATCTCTTGTTACTTTGTACTCGCGAATAACTGTTGAGTCTTTTTTTTATCTCGTTTCAGGACATTCGGCAACATGATGAGAACCTAGAGTTTGTGAAACCTTTGTTCACCATGGGCCAGGCGGCAGGTTCCGCTTCGTCCCTCAGAGAAACGCAAATTCTCAATATGAATCAGAAGGACATTATGAGAGATTTTCGATCGGGTAACTGTAACTTGTTGGTGGCCACAAGTGTACTGGAAGAAGGAGTCGACATCCCCGAATGCAATTTAATTGTTCGGTTTGATAAAATAAGAACTTATTGCGACTACGTCCAGACAAAGGGTAATCAATTATTTAGAAGTTATTGAGAAAATAAATTTCACGGGTAATTTTCATTTAAAAATAACGCCAGGTCGAGCAAGGTCTAAGAAAGCCTTTTTTTGTATGCTGGTGAGTAGTAGTGACTCAAAAAAATTCCTAGAAGATATGGCGCATTTCCACGCTATCGAGCAGCAGCTCGTAGCCACGGGTAACTTTGAAGATGACAAGGACGCGATTCTAGACAATCTATTTAGTCAGATAATCGAACCTTACACTCCTTATGGCAACCAAGGACCCCGAGTTACTTTACAAAGTAGCATATCGCTTGTCAACAGGTAATTATTACTATTTATTATCTTTTTTGAACATTTGATTTCTAAATTGAATCTTTTACAGGTATTGCAGTCAACTCGTGTCTTACGGAGCATCTGTCCTGGTTCCCAGATGGAGCATCAAGGAAGTGGATGAGAGTAAAGCTGATCCGTTATTGCTAAAAAAGATGAAGGAATTGATGAAACAGTTGCCCGTGGTTAAACCCCTCTCTACCAAAGAACCTGCTGAGAAAATTGCTTTGTTCCAGTGCCGTTTGTTGTTGCCAAAGAGTTCGCCGTTGCAAGGAGAAGTAGTTGGTGACCCTATGTTAACTAAACGTCTAGCCAAACGCGCAGCTGCTCTGCGAGCTTGCGAACGTCTTCATCAACTCAAAGAATTGGACGATCTCCATCTTCTTCCGGTTAGTCATCGTAAACGTTAAGCTTATTAAACAGTTAATTTCAGTGACATAGTCACTATAAAAAATGTTCATTTCAGTATTTTGTTTTTAACCTTTCGGAAAATGTTTGATTTTCACTGAACTATTTTTGTAATGTTAATCAAGAATTTTGTGTTATTATAACCAGACGAAAGAGCTCAACGTTGTGTCTCAGAGAATTTTTATAGGTTGATGGAATCAAAAATTGCTGCACAATTTACTGGTATGATCGCGACTATAGTCAAATGTTTGGAGCTGCTTGGTGAGGGCTAACAGGGGTCATTCGAGTAGCGATTTCGTTATGATCCTGCTGAGTGACGATTGATTTGGGCTGCTCTAAATTTAAGTGGTCCATGTCATAACGATTGCAACTTTGCTTCCTGCAAGATCAGTATTGGCATTTTTAATTCAGCCATTTAAAATTACGATTACGGGTACGGGCTTCTCGGTGAGCGTGTGATCGATCCATTTAGATTTAGCCCATTTTTTAGATTGAAAAACAAAACACCTGAAAAGGGGCATCCCCTACTACACCATCTAGCGAAGGAGGAAAAAATGCGGAATGCTGCCATCTAGCAATAAACAAAACAAGAGGGGAAATTTGCAAGGCTGTGCAATTGGAGCTCACAGGACACAAGAGGTATTGGGCTTACGAAGAACAAAATTCGAGAAAAAAAGGAAGGCAAATCAACATTTTGTGTCATGCTACCGTAAGCCGAAAGGTATCGGTGCGGGATGGTTAGTATAGCATGTAGCCCACGAGTCTGCTTTCACATCAAAGTTTTCATTGTTATGACATCTCCTTTTATTTACCAAAATTAGAAATTTTTTTGAATGCTTGTAATCAGGATAAAGAGAATATCGAGTTGTTCAGTTGGTAGACGAATAACTCATATTGAATTGGTCGATTTCGAAACAGCAGAGACAAATATCAGCTTGACATTTCACCTTATAGAATTCTAACAGAAAGACGTCCATCCAGGTCTTGCAATTGGCTACCCAGTATGCAGCTAACTCCCTAATTTGTAAAATATTAACAGCCCGACTTACCTCTAGAAGTTTACCCGAGTTTTCCCCCTAGTGTCATGGAGAAAATCTCACCCCGGATCACCCTGGAAGATATTCCGGCCTTAGCGACTCTACAATGTGGAGACAAGAGTCGGAACTTACAAACGCCAACGTAAATTACTCAAAGTCTGACAAAAAGCGATACTAAAATCTGATTTGTATTCACAGTTCGAAAAACGGAAATTATGGCTTTAGTATTTCAACTTCAGCGATAATTTGAAGAACTCCAGCATTTACTGGAGTCAGGTCTGAGGGGAGATTGAAAAGAAAGCCATTTTTAACCATTTTTTTTAGCTCCTTTATTTAAACTTAAGTGAAAACTCACAGGTAAACTCATGTCTATCATTTTGATGGTTGCAGTGTCTCTCAGCGTTCGTTTGTAGTTGCGAAACAAAAGTATAGGAAACGGTTACCAAAGCTGAGACCGAATTATTCTTTTTTCAACCAAATTTATTCTGCAGCTCCTGGAGATCCTGATCGTATCCATTATCGCATCGGATTCCAACATCACCGCGACGAACCGGACCCCGACGAAGTTTTGTTGCCGGAGGGGTCATCAGATATCGCATTTGGTAAAATTCCATCATTGAAACTATTTAGAGCTTCAATTTATTCAGTTATTGTTCATTTTTCACAGGAGATTGAGACTTTGTTAGAGTGGGCATAGTTCTCCCCCAGTCAATCAGGTTGAACAAATTGACATGTAGCCGGGAACTCGCTACTTACTAACTTTGAAATTGGACAGATCTGAAATTCGATGAAGTGATTCGGATCGTGGATCGAGTGGTGACTCGGCGGAACAACTGTAAAACGCTGAACAACATCTCACTCAGGAACAACTCGCTCCCCATCCATTTGAGGAACCAGCGAAGAAAATCTTTACTCCTCAGCCGCACTTTCCACGTGCGTACTCGTAGAAACCAAATGAGATTGTTATCGGTTCACCATACGATATCTGAAACCACTGCTCCAGTCGATCCGGAAACTGAACATATCGGTGGTAAAAGCATTTCCGATTTTAGCGTCAGGCAATAGGCGCATTGGCCCAGCTGAACGAGATGGCTGTAGCTAACGGCATTCGCGCAAATAACATTGGTTTCTTGGCGGTACAAGTCTGATTGACGGTGGTGGTGCTTTCACGGCCAGTTTTAGATAAAGGTGATTTAGGTTTCCGTAATTGTTGAAATATTCCTTATTTATACTTAATAAGGAACAAAAAAGTTTTGTCTATTCAGGGTTTGCGATATCTCGTGACGGTCAATTGCAGCAGTAGTCAAGCACTCGAGTACAACGACGTACAGGATTGTCCCAAGTCTTACAGCAGGTAATCATTCTGACTTGCCTCGAACTGTTTAACTAATTTTTTTTTTATTATTAAGCGTTAGTAGATCTGTCAGTAAGAATTAGATTTTGTCAATGGAGTCATGGTAGCTAAGTGGTATATAGGCTTGAAGTGCCACGCAGAAACTTTGTGTTCAAACCTAGTTGAAGATATTTTGGTAATTTTGTCGTAGTATGGGGCAAAAACACGTTATGTTGCCGCACTTAGTATCATTGCCTTAAATGCAACTTGATCTCGGTCGTCTGGACGAACCCTACCGACTCTCATGGGTACGACATTTAGACGGTAGGGTTCGTCCAGACGACCATAGGCACGGTAGCGCTCATGGTGGCAGAGGGCTACAACACACTGTCCTACAACATACTGTCAATATAAACAAAGCAGTTCAAAAGTGTCAATTCAGGTTTATTGCAGGTTTAGTGCCGTTTCTCACAGTCACAGTATGTCAGGTAGAGATTTGATGAAAGATTCTCTGACCAGGCATCGAGCCAGAACCAAAGCCGATAAAAGAAAAAATGATGCTTTGTAACAGGAACCTAAACGTTCAGGTAACTTCTTGACCGTAATTTTGGCAGAGGCAGAGGCCGAGTTACCCAGTCTGATGAAGTTGTAGCAGTTTCTAATCAAGAAACTGCTAGTGAAATAACTCCCAGTCTAATGGTAAGTTTATCAATATTTGTGTTCAAGTTTACGATTAAAAAATGTTCCATTGTTTACAGAAAGAAGTGGTGTACAGGATATCATTCATTCAGTCGAACTGGAAAAGACATCATTGAAGCAAGCATTTCACAATTTAACAAGTAGAAAAAGGAAGCAATCAAGAAAGCGAGTGGAAAACTCGCATGAAAGACAAAGAAGATGCTTGGGATTCCAAGAGAGATGCTGTCTTTCAAAACTACATTAGCTCCCGTTCCTACAGTGCAAGTAAATGTGGTGTATGTGAAAAAGTCACTAATCCTGTACATCACTGTTGAAGGTAATAGCGGTTTCTTGAATTATTTATGTAGATTAATAATTATCTTGTTTTATAGTGTCCCTTCCTGTCCAGAATGCAAAAGCCCTCATTCGTGTACTACGAAACCTGGTTCAAGAGACGTAACCGTAGTTACAGCCAATGGTAAATGAGGGCAACTTCACGGAGGACAACCGATTACCAGGATTACATCGACGAAGACACAGCCAATTATCAAGACTACGCTGATGAAGAAAATGAAGACAACAATTATTATCCATCGTTTAAAACGCTCACATATATTTATGCAAATCTTGTAATTACATTTGAAATAGAGCTATTGTTTGAAGGGAATAAAAGTATTCTTGCGAGCTTTTGATTTGTTTCATCAACATTATTCGTCATCCTTATATGCCTTTCCGAGTCTGCGTGAAAATAAAATTCTTTCGCAGTAAATTATACATTCGGCGTGTTGATGTTATACTTAGTCTGACTTCATATTTCGATTCTGCGTAAAAATTTGAATTAGAGTTGTAATTTTCATTCATTTTAGTGGGCAGCCGCATAGTAGCGTGCGTGAAACTAAAAAAAAATTCGTTCGCAGTTAATTACCGAGTTAATTACACATGCGTGTGTTTATTTTAGGCTTATTTTCACCTGATATTCCGATTCAGCATAAAAATTTGAGTTAGAGTTGTAATTTTCATTAATCTTCGTGGTTCAGCTGCCTAGCGAGTAGCGTGAAAGTAAAAATTCGTTCGCAGTTCAATACACATTCGTGTGTTTATTTAAGGCTTATTCTGACCTGATATTCCGATTCAGCGTCAAAAGTTGAGTTATAGTTGTTAATTTCATTCATTTTGGTACTAGCCTGAGGGATTTAGTTTTTTGCGATCTAATTTTTTTCTGAAAAAAGTCCGCCCTGTTACGGTAAGCGACTTACTGCGCTTTTTTCCATAAAAAAAAAGTGTCGTAAACCAATAACTCCCGCAGGCTATCACCAATATGAATGAAAAATACAACTCTTAATCAATTTTTTACGCTGAATCGGAATATCAGGTCAGAATAAGCCTAAAATAAACACACGCATGTGTAATTAACTGTGAACGATTTTTTTAGTTTCACGCACGCTACTATGCGGCTGACCACCAATATGAATGAAAATTACACCTCTGACTCAACTTTTTACGCTGAGTCAGAATATCAGGTCAAAATAAGCCTAAAATAAACACACGCATGGGTAATTAACTGCGAACGATTTTTTTTAGTTTCACGCACGCTACTATGCGGCTGACCACCAATATAAATGAAAATTACACCTCTGACTCAACTTTTTACGCTGAATAAAAATTTAAAGTCAGATTAAGTCTATTATGAACATACGCATGGATAACTAACTGCAAACAATTTTATTTTCACGCACACTCGGATATGCCTATAAGGTGACGAATAATGTTCATGAAACAAATCAAAAAGCTCATTATTATACTTTTATTCCCTTCAAACAATAGCTGTATTTCAAATGCGATTACAAGATTTGCATGACAATATATGTGAGCGTTTTAAACGATGGATAACAGTTTTTTTCTTCATTTTCTTCATCAGCGTAGTCTTGATAATTGGCTGTGTCTTCGTCGATGTAATCCTGGTAATCGGTTGTCCTCCGTGAAGTTGCCCTCATTTACCATTGGCTGTAACTACGGTTACGTCTCTTGAACCAGGTTTCGTAGTACACGAATGAGGGCTTTTGCATTCTGGACAGGAAGGGACACTATAAAACAAGATAATTATTAATCTACATAAATAATTCAAGAAACCGCTATTACCTTCAACAGTGATGTACAGGATTAGTGACTTTTTCACATACACCACATTTACTTGCACTGTAGGAACGGGAGCTAATGTAGTTTTGAAAGACAGCATCTCTCTTGGAATCCCAAGCATCTTCTTTGTCTTTCATGCGAGTTTTCCACTCGCTTTCTTGATTGCTTCCTTTTTCTACTTGTTAAATTGTGAAATGCTTGCTTCAATGATGTCTTTTCCAGTTCGACTGAATGAATGATATCCTGTACACCACTTCTTTCTGTAAACAATGGAACATTTTTTAATCGTAAACTTGAACACAAATATTGATAAACTTACCATTAGACTGGGAGTTATTTCACTAGCAGTTTCTTGATTAGAAACTGCTACAACTTCATCAGACTGGGTAACTCGGCCTCTGCCTCTGCCAAAATTACGGTCAAGAAGTTACCTGAACGTTTAGGTTCCTGTTACAAAGCATCATTTTTTCTTTTATCGGCTTTGGTTCTGGCTCGATGCCTGGTCAGAGAATCTTTCATCAAATCTCTACCTGACATACTGTGACTGTGAGAAACGGCACTAAACCTGCAATAAACCTGAATTGACACTTTTGAACTGCTTTGTTTATATTGACAGTATGTTGTAGGACAGTGTGTTGTAGCCCTCTGCCACCATGAGCGCTACCGTGCCTATGGTCGTCTGGACGAACCCTACCGTCTAAATGTCGTACCCATGAGAGTCGGTAGGGTTCGTCCAGACGACCGAGATCAAGTTGCTTAAATGGGTGGGTGGGTATTCATAGTTATTTCAACGTTGCAATTTCAAATGATAAAATAAGCAGATTTTTATTTTGTATGACTTATTAAAGCGTGTTTTTTTTCGGGTTTCAATTGATGGAATTTTGGTGGATTGTGAAATCGTGGTTGATCTTTCGTTTTCCGCAGACTGTTCGTGTAGACTGTAGAGCCTTTAGCTTCCGTGGGGTAGCATTCGGTTACTTCAGATAAACAGTTGAATTATTCAATTCTATCGGTAATGGTAAATTAGTACGTGTAACTAAAAACACGCAAGAAAAAAGTTTCAGAAATTCTGGGATTTAATGCTTGGCATTTGTTATGTTACATCGAGCTTTCTAGATTTAATTCACAGGATGAAAAAAAAAAGTAAAAGGCTTTAGTGTTGCAACACATTCACCGATAGGAATTTCAAAGAATTCAGGTTATTCGGAGAAGATGGAGCTAGTTGGAGGGACATTAAAAGGAAAGCAATTGTTAACCGTAATTCACTCTCTTGTTTGAATAAAGCGTAGGCTAAACGGAATTGGTTTCGAATTCACCTGTGGTACTGATCCCGTCTGTTAAAGCACGTGTAATCTCAATTATGTTGTTATAGGGTACAGAATTGTTTGGTTGTAGGTAGAGGAAGACAATGTTACTTCGTTTAATTTTTTTCGAAAGATTTGTTAGGAATAGGATCGCCTTCAGTTTCTTCGGTTGGTCTTAGACCAATTTTACTTGCTATTCCATTAATAATCTAATTTGATAAGAGGCTGACAAGTGCCTTATGTATTTTATAGGGCCCCCTTCGACATTGTTTTTTTTTAATTCATTACATTATTTTTTATCATCAGAGATACTTAATTTTCTACATACACCCTCAAGCGCCCTATCCCTACACCCAAGGATATCGACTTGGCTCGCAAGTAGGATTTCTTGCACCCCGAAGAACCCGAATCCCAACAAGCTCTCCGTGCTTAGGTAAGCTATTAATGAGTTTTGTATAAAAATTGTTGTTGAATTGAACATTGTGATTCTTTAGGCTGTTCCCTCTTTCGGCCCAACAAACTGCGACAACTTCTTGTCTGCTATGCTCCCCCTGATCCTCAATGCCACCGAGACTACCGAGATCCGTGTCACTGCCATCTCCACCTTGTTCTGCGTTCATCCCACTTTCCTCGAGCTGCAACAGCTGATCACTGGCGCATTTGGGAACGGAATAAAAAACGATCGAGAACGATGACCACCTTCTGCGTCCACATCAAATCAAATCTCAATAACATCAGTGATTTCTCACTCGATTGCTCCATTCTCGGCTCCATTATGATGCGGCTAATAATACTATGTATTTCTTTTATTGATGATTCAAAATTGAAAATTTGTGTAGTCAGGGACATATTGATGTGGATTCGTGATAAGAAAACGATGTGTTACTTTTACTTAAAAAACAATTAAAAACAAAGTTAAAAGGGATTAAAAAACGATTGATGACGATTGATTATGTAGTAAATATTTGAATAGTAAATCGATTAGTATCATTTACTGTGAATTGATTGAAGGTCACGGGGAACCGCGGGGAACATTACGTAAAAATGTCATGCAACGGTGTAGATAGAGGTTGGGTGAGAACGACACGTGTAATACACCTAACACCATTATTAAGTAGGGTCCAATAGCCGTAAGGTACAATAGCCGCAAGGCTTAAGGGGTGTATCAGGATGAGAAAAAATCGTATAAAAGGAGAGAGAAAAGGCGAAAGAATTCAGTCGAGTGAGCATCTCTGACACAGCGACAACTGCAGTCACTACTTGTCACCAACTTTATTCTTCATCGAATATTAAGTTCGCAAATCGCAATGATGGGTAAATACTAAATATTTTCTTTTTATACCGAGACGTGAATCAGTACTAACTTGTTTCTAGTTTTTAATTTGCCATTTATATTTGTTATTTATGTTTTATATTTGCTATTGATATGTTCAAATTATTTATGTCTAGTTATAAACAACTGCATCGTGCTGCTTTTGGGCGTTTTATCATTGATGGCTGGGTCGAACATGGGTGTACCGATGTCTCCTGGGTACCCAGGATACCAAACAACAACGACGAAGGAATACTACACCGAGCCCCCCAAGTACTACACGACTACGTATGCTGCCCCAGCTTACTACACCGAGGCTCCCAAGTACTACACCACCAAGGCACCGGAATATTACAGGACTACGTATGCTGCCCCAGCTTACTACACCACCAAGGCAACGGAGTACTATACGACTACGTATGCTGCCCCAGCTTACTACACCGAGGCTCCCAAGTACTACACAACCAAGGCACCGGAGTACTACACAACTAAGTATGCTACCCCAGCCTACTGTACCGATTATCCTATATACTACTGTACTGATTATCCTATATACTATTCTGCTCCTAGATACTATGCCGAGACTCCAACTTATTATACCAAAGTGGCTGAGTACTACGTCGAAGCACCTAAGTACTTGACTACAACCTACGCTGCTCCAAGTTACTACGCAGAACAACCCAAGTACTACTCTGCCCCGAGCTACACAACCACAACTGAGGCGGCGAAGTATTCCGTAGCCGCAACTTACTACACAGCGGCTGCTCCTTCGTACTACGTTGAGCCGAAATACTACACCGAGGCTCCAGTTTACTACACCACAACTTACGCTACACCTAGCTACTACACCGAAAAGAGCGAATATTACGCAACCACGTACGCTGCCCCAGTTTACTTCACCGAGGAACCCAAATATTACTCTGCTCAAAGCTACTACCAAACAGAGGCTCCTGTTTACTACACTACCAAGGCACCTGAGTATTACACCACTACTTCTGCTGCACCGACCTACTACACCGAAGCCCCGAAGTATTACTCTGCCCCGAGTCACTACACCACCAAGGCTCCTGAATATTACACCACAACCTACGCTTCTCCAGCTTACTACAGGGAGGCTCCTAAATACTAGAGCCAAATTCCAGTTTTATATAATTGTTTTCAGATTTGTCGATCATCTTAATAGTTACTAGTCACTGAGAATTTATTGTTGATCTGTAATGAAAGAATACATTTTTTAATGCGGGTAATAGTCTTCACAATTCATCTTTTTATAAAAATGTGCAAGCTACTCGCATACGGCATTACTAAACGTATTAGCCTAAGTAGATAAGAAACCGTTACCCTTCAACACGAATGTTGCTTCACCGCAAATCCGCAATGATCACAGGACGTAGTTAAGCAAAAGTCGGAAATGATTTCGATATATAGAATTTAGATTGCCTGCTTTACTCCGTTTTTTTCTATGGCGATTTGTTTTTCTTTTCTCCTTTGTTATATTTGCAAAGTGACAACGCTGTATGAAAAAACTGATCAGTTTCGTAGTTTTTTAGTCCCCATTCGTCAAGTTGGACAGAGTAGCATCACTTGCAGCTAATTATCTTCAATTTAACGTAAGTTGAATACATACAAGTTATAACATATCGATGATATTAAATAAACAATAGCAAATGCAGGTAGTTATGATTTATGTTGATGTACGAAGTAGTGACCAGTTGTATAACTGAAGTTACATGGTGAAAGCCTGATGCTTTGCCATGAGTTTCTAAGGGAATTTCTGCTGCTAGAAACTTGAACGACTGTTTTTTTTTATCTTTTAAAAATCGTCAACTGTTTGAATTCAAATTCTTTGTCAAATTTTTTAATTAGACTTTTTATTTTATGGAATAAAATTCTGAGAAAGTCAAATTAAATATTCATATGTAAACATTACTTAATGATACCAGTTGTTAGTTTCTCCTAAATACAATTTGTTGCATTTAAGAAATGGGTAGAGTTTCAATTAATAAATTACATTGTACTCCTTTCTGTAGGTGCAATCATGTCCAGTCAACATGGCCAAAGTAGTCATGGGTCTAAAGCACCTATTGATCTGGATCAAATTTGGTCGGACCTCTTACAAGGCATTGAAAAAGTTTATAATAAACAGGCGATGTCTATGAAGCAATATATGGACCTTTACACGTAATATTACTTTTTTCACTTTTAAATCAGTTGTCTAATGTAGGTTCTAATCCTCCAGGCATGTATATGATTATTGTACCAACGTAAATAATCAGGAGGGAATAGGAAATTCAGTTTCTATCCCATCTGCAGCTACCAGTAAAGCCAAAAAGAGTCGGGTTTCCAGTGGAGCTCAATTTGTGGGCCATGAGCTGTATAAGAGATTAAAAGACTACCTCAAGTCTCACTTAATCGATGTTCTTAAGGTAAGACCCAATGAAAATCTTCTAAACTGAAATGGGTGAATGTTTCTTTAATAATATGTTTTTATCCTTTTGGTAGAATGGAGTTGACTACATGGATGAGCCTGTTCTCAAGTTTTATACTCAGCAATGGGAGGAGTTTCAGTTTAGTTCAAAGGTTTTAAATGGAGTTTGTGCCTATTTGAACCGGTAAACACATCTAGTGAAGTTTAAGCATAACTATTTCTGATGCCAATTTTTATTGCAATAGACACTGGGTGGAGCAAGCATGTGAAGAAGGACAGAAAGGAATTTACGAAATTTATCAGTTGGCGCTTGTGACATGGAGAGAGAATTTGTTTCGTCATCTTCACGGACAGGTATAACACGAAAAGCACAATTTTCTTTCTTTACAGAATAATAAAATCACCTAACTTGTGAATTTAAAGGTTACGAATGCTGTGCTGAAACTAATTGAACGAGAACGAAACGGTGAACCTATTAATACCCGTTTAGTTAGTGGTGTGATGAACTGCTACGTTGAACTTGGTATTGTGATAGCTTTAATTCCTTGAACGAGAATTTCGGAACTTTAATTAAAATCGACATTTCATTAGGTTTGAACGAAGAGGATCAGACGGCAAAAGGGCAGAATTTATCTGTGCATAAAAATTCATTCGAGAATTCATTCTTAGAGGATACAGAGCGCTTCTATACCCGGGAAAGCGCTGAATTTCTACGGCACAACCCAGTGACTGAGTACATGAAACGTGCCGAACAGCGGTTAGCTGAGGAGCAAAAACGAGTGCAGACTTATTTGCATGAAGCCACCCTTGACAAGCTGAGCAAAACTTGTGAAAAAGTCCTTATAGAAAAACATTTAGAGATCTTTCAGGTATATTGCGATCTTTAATTTTAATTTATTTTGTCTTCTATGTTGAATTCCTAATTATTCCTTCTCTTTTAAAAGGCGGAATTTCAACACCTCCTTGCAGACGACAAGCATGATGATCTCGGAAGAATGTACCAGTTGGTCTCACGCATATCAGATGGATTAACAAAATTGCGAACACTTCTTGAAGATCACATAACCCAGCAAGGTTTGTCTGCCATCGAACGCGAAGGAGAAGCCGCCCACAATGATCCTAAGGTACGGTGTACATTTTTAGACACATAAAGAATTGTAATAAATTTTACGAATGTTTTCTAAAGGTTTACGTTACTACCATTCTGGATGTCCACCGCAAATATAACGCCCTCGTTATGTCGGCGTTCCATAATGATGCCGGATTTGTGGCTGCATTGGACAAAGCTTGCGGAAAGTTCATCAATAGCAATGCCGTGACAAAGGCCGCCAACTCCTCGTCGAAATCGCCAGAACTACTGGCCAAATACTGTGATCTTTTGCTGAAAAAGAGCGCGAAAAATCCCGAAGAGGCCGAGTTAGAGGATACGCAAAATCAAGTGGTCAGTTTTTACATTTTCTGTTATTTACTTTTTTAAACTCAATCTAATTCTGTACACAGATGGTGGTCTTCCAGTATATTGAAGACAAAGACGTATTCCAAAGGTTCTACTCCAAAATGCTGGCTAAGCGTTTGGTGCAGCATATGTCGGCTTCAGACGACGCTGAAGCATCAATGATCTCCAAGTTAAAGCAAGCCTGTGGCTTCGAGTACACTTCGAAGCTTCAGCGTATGTTTCAAGACATTGGAGTCAGTAAAGATCTCAACGAACAATTTAAGCGACATCTGGCCAACTCTGCTGAACCACTCGACATCGATTTCAGTATTCAGGTTTGTTTGGTGTCAAAAATAGATTTGAGAATCCCTTAATCGTTACATTTATATTTGTCTAAATATAATTCCATCGCATGTGCAACAGGTCCTGCCATCTGGTTCTTGGCCGTTTCAGCAATCAGTCAATTTTTCTCTTCCATCCGAACTCGAGCGCTCCGTCCAACGTTTTACTACTTTTTACAGCAGCCAGCACAGTGGGCGCAAACTGCACTGGCTCTATCAAATGTCTAAAGGCGAATTAGTCACCAACTGTTTCAAAAATAGATACACACTTCAGGTTTTTTATAATTTGGTTTAGATTACTGTTATTAACAAAATTTTTAACATCATTTATTCTTGTAGGCATCAACTTTACAAATGGCTGTACTTTTGCAATACAATGTTTCAACATCTTGGACAGCCAATCAGTTAAGTGATGCAACTGGAATCAAAATGGATTTACTACTGCAGGTAACTTCTACTGAACAAATATTAGAGAATTTTTTTTAATTCACAGACTTTTTTAACAGGTGGCGCAGATTCTCTTAAAATCGAAGCTCTTGTCGTCCGAAGATGACGAAAATGATTTGAAACAAACTTCTCAGCTCTCTCTCTTTGTTGGATACAAAAAGTAATTAACAATTCTGTTCCGATGTGTTTATCAACGAGAAAGCGTTGTATTTTCTCAATTTCTCGCAAAGCTGTGACTAACACTTTTTTGTTTTTACTGTTCTCTCCCTAGCAAAAAGTTGCGTGTTAACATCAACATTCCAATGAAGGCTGAATTGAAACAAGAGCAAGAAGCCAATCAACGGCATTTAGAAGAGGATCGAAAGCTACTGATCCAAGCGGAAATTGTACGCATCATGAAGATGCGCAAAGTACTTCCGCATGACGAGTTACTGGCTGAGGTCCTCAATCAGCTATCGTCTCGTTTCAAGCCAGGAGTGCACATAATTAAGGTAATATTTTTGTGTACGCTGTCGGTCATTTTTCATTTCTATTAACTTGTGTTTTTATTGTTATTATACAGAAATGTATTGACATTCTGATCGAAAAGGAATATTTGGAGAGAACCGAAGGACAGAAGGAGACTTATTCCTATCTCGCATGACTTCTCAGTCCTGTGAGCTTTTCCTTAACTTTTGCCATTTTTTGCGTGTTACTTATACACTAGAAAAATGGAAGTAGAGGAGAGAGACAGAGTTTTCACGGTTGTTGCCGCTGGTCAACAGAGATTTTTGTACAAAGGATAAGAACCGTGACCAATTCTAGGAACAAAAGACGCTCACAGAGTTGATCATATCTTGTTTAGCATACCCATTTCTGTCTTGACTCCCCATCTTAAATTTACTTCTTTTTCTCGTTTTCTGTTCTACTGCACTTTAAAATTCGGCATTTTTTTTTTCTCTTGAGTCTTGAGGTACAACTTTTATCGCGTTCCGGAGGTTATCATTTTTTCGATTGTTAGTGGGTGCGAATGGGTCTATGTGTGAAGTCCTGCTAATTATCACAAATAAAAATGAATTTATTTCATACTGGAATTTCCGAGCAAACGAATGCCATTACCTTTAGTCCTTTACGCTTTTTTAGAATGTTACACATAACATCGATGCATAATTTACAATTCAATAAGCTTTTGCCTAAAAATCGGTGTTTAAATTCATTAGCTATCATTACTCATAAGTCATTACCTAGCTAAAGAAGTAAAAGCTAAAACATAGAGTTTTGAATAGCCGTAGGTACAATAGCCGCAAGGCTTAAGAGGTGTATCAGGATGAGAAAAAATCGTATAAAAGGAGAGAGAAAAGGCGAAAGAATTCAGTCGAGTGAGCATCTCTGACACAGCGACAACTGCAGTCACTACTTGTCACCAACTTTATTCTTCATCGAATATCAAGTTCGCAATGATGGGTAAATATTTTCTTTTTATACTGAGACTTGAATCAGTACTAACTTGTTTCTAGTTTTTAATTTGCGATTTATATTTGTTATTTATGTTTTATGTTTGCTATTGATATGTTCAAATTATTTATGTCTAGTTATAAACAACTGCATCGTGCTGCTTTTGGGCGTTTTATCATTGATGGCTGGGTCGACCATGAGTGTACCGATGTCTCCTGGGTACCCAGGATACCAAACAACAACGACGAAGGAATACTACACCGAGCCCCCCAAGTACTACACGACTACGTATGCTGCCCCAGCTTACTACACCGAGGCTCCCAAGTACTACACCACCAAGGCACCGGAATATTACACGACTACGTATGCTGCCCCAGCTTACTACACCAACAAGGCAACGGAGTACTACACGACTACGTATGCTGCCCCAGCTTACTACACCGAGGCTCCCAAGTACTACACCACCAAGACACCCGAGTACTACACGACTACTTATGCTGCCCCAGCTTACTACACCGAGGCTCCCAAGTACTACACAACCAGGGCACCGGAGTACTACACAACTAAGTATGCTACCCCAGCCTACTGTACCGATTATCCTATATACTACTGTACTGATTATCCTAGATACTATACCGAGACTCCAACTTATTATACCAAAGCGGCCGAGTACTACGTCGAAGCACCTAAATACTTAACTACAACCTACGCTGCTCCAAGTTACTACACAGAACAACCCAAGTACTTCTCTGCCCCGAGCTACACAACCAAAACTGAGGCGGCGAAGTATTCCGTAGCCAATAGCTACTACACAGCGGCTGCTCCTTCGTACTACGTTGAGCCGAAATACTACACCGAGGCTCCAGTTTACTACACCACAACTAAAGCTACACCTAGCTACTACACCGAAAAGAGCGAATATTACGCAACCACGTACGCTGCCCCAGTTTACTTCACCGAGGAACCCAAATATTACTCTGCTCCAAGCTACTACCAAACAGAGGCTCCTGTTTACTACACCACCAAGGCAACCGAGTATTACACTACAACCTATGCTGCCCCCAGCTACTACACTGAGGTCCCCAAGTACTACACTACCAAGGCACCTGAGTATTACGCCACTACTTACGCTGCACCGACCTACAACACCGAAGCTCCGAAGCATTACTCTGCCCCGAGTTACTACACCACTAAGACTCCTGAATATCACACCACAACCTACGCTTCTCCAGCTTACTACAAGGAAGCTCCTAAATATTAGAGCCGAAATTCCAGTTTTATTTATTTTTGCTCAGATTTGTCGGTCATATCTTAATAGTTACTAGTCACTGGGAATTGATTGTTGATCTTTAATGAGAGAATAAATTTTTTAATGCGGTTTAAACCTTGTACGACTTTTCTTACCACCTCTAAGCCTTTTGACATTGCAGTGTGTTCTTATTTTTGTTGGATCTTGCCTATTTCATATGTTTGAGGTGACTATTACTCTAGTCGCGCTGCATTTATGGACATTCTGATACTTGGACGAATTTCATTTTCAGGGGAAGTTTCGAGAAAAATGTATTGTTGGCGGAGGAGTTCATGGCAAATATTGTCTTATATAATTATTATAATCACTTGTAATTACTTGTTTATGAATGGGTAGTGGAAGAGGATGGGTAGTAACGAAATAACATCAAGCCTTGGTCCCCTCACTAACAGCTCTCTGGCAACCGACCCCTAGTTACCAGTTTGGTCGATCGTCAAGTTGTTTTCAAAGAAGGTACCTGATTTATAAACAGCTATCACGAAGTAATGATTTTAATCGGTAATTTGATAATTTCAATTTTCATCGCATTAAAAAATTGTATGATACATTTTTTTATTTTTTTGCAGCAGTCCATTCTCATGCTAGTGCCATTGTAGATTGTAGTTTTGAAATTTGTATCGCGATTTTGCGAATTTGCGATATTTATTTCACCGGCGTCGATCTTTATAAATTGGTAAATGGCAACACTGCTTTCCAGTTCCCATGAAAATTCGTCTGCAGTGAATAAGTATCAACATCAGCAGCGGCCAGCGGCCAATCCGGCCATTTTTAGTATAAAAGTTTCAGCTCTTGGATTCTTTAATTTTTACTTAGCATTTGTCAAAAAAGTCCATTAACGCAAAGCTTTCTTTGGTTTCTCGATTGCCCAGTCGTAGTATCCTTGTTAGAAAACGTTTGAAACTACACAGGTTTCTCAGATTGACATAGTGCACATAGGTACTACACCAAGTGAGGTATGGGACGTTATTTTGCCTAATAAGTACAGCTGGAAGTTGCCTCTGCAGCAAATAGTAATGAAGAAAAAGAACCTGATGAAGTGGTCAAAGTCTCAAATTGTGTTGGAAATTATCGGGAAAGTTAAATTAACTTAATATAGCATTCTGAATTGATGGTGCTGACTCGAGCTGAAATTTGACAGCAATCCAGTTTTAGTTGAAATATGGTTCTGATAGTATTGTTTTTGGTGTGATGGCATTGCAGTTTTCTCTACATAATTTTGAGAGCCTTTTGCCTTGAACACTACATCAAAATTTGAAGAGTGTGAACTGTGAAGTCTTGCTTAAAATGTCCAAACACTTGGTTATCAATAAGAAGCATTATGCTCACTTTGCACCCTTATAATAACTTAATAAGTGCTCTTGTTAGTGGGAGCTGACACAACTTGTAAAGAGGGCAGTAAAATTGGTTGGAAAGTTATGTTTATTATTTTTATTCACGAGGGCATGGTTTTGAAGATTTTATATCCTGAACAGGGATTTCAATCATATCATGCAAGATATAATATTCTCATGTTAAACTAGTCATCCTGACAGGTAACAGGTCAACTTTTACCCCTTTTATTAGTATTATTCATGTTTCTATGATTATAATTGTTATTCTCTTTGATTCTCTTGCTTTCAGTGCAGTGTAGAACATCAGTTGGTTTGGTAAACCTGTTTTCATCCCTGCCTGTGCACCAAATGGTTTCACTAAGAACCTGCAAAGAGAATTTGCCAAATATTGCTTGATTTCTAATAAGACAGGGTAAAGTTATACCATAACCACATATCTTTTCATGTGGGAGATAATGTCAAATGCTTTTAAATATGTGCATTTTTTGTGAACTATAAAGGATAACTTGCACATACTTGTGTTGAATGCAGTTATGACGTGGCACTCTCTGCTTTATTTTAAATTTGATTGAAGGGATACTACGGTGCCTACCGTACCCCTAATGTTTCGACTTTTTCTCTTTTTCTTTCCATTCTTCTCTCTGTTGAAAAGAGAGGTAAAGGAAGAGAAAAATGGAAAGAAAAAGAGAAAAAGGCGAAACATACTTTGATCTGTATATTTGAATAAAATAATCAACCAGTATAATTTCCTTTGAATTTGGTTGAAGGTCGTAGGAAACAAAACGTAAACGTGTCATGCGACGGTGTAGAGGTTGGGTGAGAATGCCACGTGTTACATCATTATCAAGCAGGTAGAATTGCCGCAAGGCTTGAGTTGAGAGGACAGGGTTAGAAAAAGTCGTATAAAAGGAGAGAGAAGAGACGAAAGAAATCAGTCGATGGAGCATCTCCGACACGGTAACAGTAACTGTTGTGCAATTTTTGTCACCAACTGCATTCTTCGTCGTATTATCAGTTATCAATACTGGGTATACATTCTGTATTTTACATGGAGTTTTCTAATTATGTCTAAATATTTGTTCTAATTTTAACATGCCAAATATTCTATATTAACGTTAAAATTATTTATTGTCTCGTCGTGTAAAAGGAGAGAGGAAAGGCGAAAGGAATCAGTCGAGTGATCATCTTCGACATGGCAACAACTGCGGTGCACTAGTCGTCATCAACTGCATTCTTCGTCGTACCACCAGTTTGCCATCATGGGTAAATATTCTGTTTTTTACGTGGAGTTGTGAAATGTGAATCCTGTTTTTATTTGTTAATTTGTCAGTTACAATCGAAAAAATTTGATGTTCACGCTTGGAGGTCAGAAGAAACATTTCGTATAACTGGCATGCGGTGGTGTAGTTAACATGCCTAGTTTTTATTGAATGCAAATGTTTAAATTGATTAATTGTGTAGTAAACTATGTCGTCGTGCTGATGTTGGGGGATGTATAGTCTCGTCCAACTACTGGTGTACTGATGTCTTCTGGGTATGACGGGTATGAAACCGCAACGCCGCATGTTACTACACCGAGGCCCCCAAGTACTACACCACCAAGTCTCCAGATTATTACACCACAACTTCGCTGCCCCGGGCTACTACACCGATTCCCCGAAATTTCTTCTTCCCCGAGCTACGCCATTTAAGGGTCGAGTACTACAACGAGTCCCATAATGACAACACACTACATATCATGGGTAAATATTCTGTTACATAGAATTTTAATATGTCATTTATTGAATATCCAATTATGCAATATTATTTATTGTCTAGTCGTATAACAGGAGAGAAGGCGATAGGTATCAGTCGAATGTTTATCACCGACATGGCAACAACTATAGTGCAGTAGTCGTCACTAACAGCGTTCTCCGTCGTACCACCAGTTTTAAAATCATGGGTAAATATTTTTTTTCTGGAGATGTGAATCAGCTCTACATTTATTCTATATTTTTAAATGCCAGTTATTATTGCATATTAATGTTTCAATTGAATTATTGTTTAGTAAACTATTTTGTCGTGCTGCTGTTGGGTGTCGTTTCGTTGATGGGTGAGTCGACCACTGGTGTACTAATGTCTCCTGGGTATGGCGGATACCAAAGCACGACGCCGCCGTCTTACTATACAACAACAACATACGACACGACCAGTTACTACACTGAGGTCCCCAAGTACTACACCACCAAGGAACCGGAGTATTACACAACTACAAATGCCGCGCCAGCTTATTACACCGAGGCTCCCAAGTACTACTCTGCTCCCAGCTACTACACCGAGGTTCCAGCTTATTACACCACTAAAACAGTCGAATACTACACAGAAGTTATCATTGGTAAATATTATGATTTTTTTCATTGAGATGTGAAATAACTGTACATAATTTTTTAATATGCTAGTTATTATTGCATATAAATGTTCAAATTATTTTTTTTGTCTAGTGATCTATGGCGTGCTGCTGTTGGGTGTTGAATCGTTGATGGCTGTATTGACCACTGTTGTGTTGATGCCTCCTGGGTATGGCGGGTATGAAACCACAACGCCGGCGTCTGACTGCACGACAACAACAACATACGCAACGACCAGTTACTACACTGAGGCCTCCAAGTACTACACCACCAATGTTCCAGATTGTTATTCAAAAACATAAGCTGTCCCGAGTTACTACACAGCAGCCCCGAAGTATTATTCTTCCCCGAGTTCCACCAACAAGTCATCGGAGTATTACACAACTACGTATGCAGCGCCAGCTTACTACACCGAGGCTCCAGCTTATCACACCACCAACGGTCGAAAACTACCGGAAGTGACAAAGAACTACTCTGCCCCGAGCTACAAAACCCTAACTGAGGCGGCCAAGTATTACGTAGCCTCAACTTTCTACACAACTGCCGCCCCTTCGTATTACGCTGAACCAAAATACTACACTGAAGACCCAGTTTGCTACACCACAACCTACGCTACACTCTGCTACTACACCGAAGCTCTGAAGTAGTATAATACGAAGGTACCTGAGATCTATGCCACTACATACGATGCTCCGACCTGCTACACCGAAGCTCTTAAGTATTACTCTGCTCCGAGTTATTACACCACTAAGGGATCTGAATGTTACACCACGACCTACGCTTCTCCAGATAACTACAAGGAGGCTTCTAAATACTAGATCTGAAATTGTTTTCATGTGATTTCACTGAGAATTCTTGTTGATGTTGTATGAGAAAATAAATTTTTATGCGGGTAAATATCTTGTAAAACTTCTCTTAAATCCTTCAAACCTTTTGCCATTGCGAAGTGTTCTCATTGTTTTAGATATTTCCTAATTAACTTATGTCTGACAATTCTACTAAACGACATTCTGAAGCTTGGACGAATTTCATTATCAGGTCAAGTTACGAGAGAAACGTACTACGTTCTCTAAATTTTCATAGATGTTTACTGAAAGCAAGTCTTGAGATAAATGATGTAATATATTACAATACACAATGAACAAATACTTAAAAAAGAAATTGCTGTTTTGTCCCACCTCCACCCACAATTCCACCACATTTTACAGTCACATACATAATTACATATATACATACATACACTTGAGTTAACCCGTTGGCTGCCACGCCATACAACCCGTAGGTTGCTCTCTACTAATCTACGCGCCACGTCTGAAGGATCCATGACCAAGTGGGACTTGCCATTGCTGACAAGTCCGTGCTGACAAGGGGGGGGGGGGACTGAGGTGCATTGCCTTATAACAGGCTTGCCTTGCGGCAAATTTTGGGCTTGGCGACTCTCCGACCCCGCGGCTTGTAAGCCACGAGACCGAACAGCGCGGCCCGTGCAGGGGAGCTAGGGGAGAACAAAGGCGTGGCAGCCGACGGGTTAACTAACACTAACACAAATATATTACCAACAACAAATGATGATCCGCGCTGACATTTTGGAGATACCGGCGACGTTTTAGTGTCCATCTTCTCGACGTTTCCTCTGCATTACCTGAATAAAGATAAAACAATTCTTATTAGTGACATGCCAATAAAAGTTACATAATATAGATAGAAACAATAGTCAGGTTTTTAAGCTCAAACATTTAAAGATGCAATTTTTTTAACTTAAAATCAAGCTTGCAATATTGAGAACTGTAAACAGAACAAAGCTCACTTGCTAGTCTTTAAAAAAAAATCCGGAAGTAGACCGGAAGTAACCATAGCGCCTCAACCATTGAGCTGTCATCAAATTAAACCACATATTCGTGATCTCCATGAAAATTGGGGTCGATTAGGTGGGATTTAAACGAAATCCAAAATTTGGCCAAAATCGAGAATTTTCCTGAACTATAGTTCAGGAAAACTTTCGAAACCGGAAGTACGAATACGTAAAAAAGATAACATGAACTTTACCACAAATTTTACGAGGATCACGAATATGTGGTTCTTTTGCTCCTAGAATGAATATTTACTGAACTACTGACGGAAATGAGCAAACCGGAAGTAGAAAAAAAAAACTCATTATTAAAAATCTAACAAGTGAGCTTTGTTGGAGGAATAGTCATCGTCAGTTTCCACTAAAAAATTTACACACAACAGCTGCTGATAAATATTTAAAGAGATTTGCAAAGTAACTGAAATTGATTTTGACAGCTGAAAATTATCGAAAAGCCATCTAGCGTTAGAAAAAAGAAACGTCGAAGTAACACACTAACACTTCTTTTACGCGCAAGAAGGGCCTGATTTTGGAATTATTACACAGACAGGGAGTTTTACGCAAGTAGATAACTAGAAGATAATCTACGAAAATAAGTAAATTGTCCGGTACCTGGCCGTAATCCCGTGGTGAGTGATTGCAGGTGTGTCACAGCAACTGAAGTGATCCAGCCTCGCCAGTGAAGCAAGAAAAGTTGTTTTTCAGCATGAGAAGCACTGAAGCAGTGAAGCTGGATGATCGTACGTCGGGAAGATTAGGATGTAGCCGAACGTCGGTGGAAATCCTTCTTTCGTCATGGAGAATGATCAGCATTGGCTTAAAGATCTCTTACGTGCTCTGTAAAAATAAAATGTAATACATTAATGAAAATATAACAGTTAATAAAGCATATCAATCTTTACCTTTTCTAAGAAGCACACTGCAATTTTCATGATGAAAAACCGTAAAAATGGAAATCACAGAAACCAACAGCATTACTCCACATGTTGAGATTTCCTGATGCTAATTAAGAAAGTGTCATGAAGTGTTGCAGTAGCTTGGTGATAGGTGGTATTGATGCTTACCTTTATCATACAGGTGATGAATTTAGTAAGGCATCAAGCAGAACTGTAACATGTATGCATACACACATCATTATTCACATCACACTCTTCATGTCACTGAAACTCTAAAATGGGACAAGGAAATTATCTGTTATTTACAAATTTACACAAATTTACCTAAGAGAAATAAAACTCTACCTATCTCTCAGCTGGGTTATCTTTTAGACAGAAGTAGAAACAGCTATAACAGTAAACATAATGTTGCAGGTTACACCACCAAAATTGTGAGATTCAGAAAAGTCCTATGGTTTATGAAAAAGAATACCTATGTTATAAGAAAATCAGAATTGTAATGGTCTGGTAGTAGTAATGGGAAAATACCTTAACTCTGGAGATGTGTATTCCATATGTGAGATTCAAACATTAGTTTTAGTCTTTTGACAGCATGATGGGCCTAATGGATGGAAATTGACTGAGCGTTAAGTCAGCTTGTATGGAATGACTGACAGTATGCATCTAAAATTTGAAGAAATAATTTGATACAGTATAAAAATAAGGAAACTATGTCAAGATAAACCTGTATAAGTTACGAAGTTCAATTTGGTAAATGAAATCACAGGAATATAAGTATTAATTAGCTACAATTGGCTACAATTTGTTTCGTCTTTTTCGCCTCGTTTTACGATGTAACAACAACAAAGGCGACACTAGCACATCTAGTTACCTACTTAGGAATTAGGATTCAAAACGCATTACTAGATGTCGCTAGTGTCGCCTTTGTTGTTGTTACATCGTGAAACGAGGCGAAAAAGGCGAAACAAATTGTAGCTAATTAATACTTATATTCCTGTGATATCAAATACCAAATTGAACTTCGTATCTTATGTAGGTTAATCTTGGCATAGTTTATTCTTTATTTGTATACTGTACCAACTTATTTCTCCAAATTCTAGATGCATACTGTCAGTCATTCCAACAAGTTGACTTAGCACTCAGTCACTTTCCATCGGATTAGACCCTCATGATTTCAAAAGCCAAAAACTCATGTTTGAAGCCCACATGTAGTGGAATACAAATTTGCCGAGATAAGGTATTCCCCCATTACTGCTACCAGACCATTACAATTCAGATTTTCATGCAACATAGGTATTCTTGAACCATAGGATCTTTTCTGAATCTCGCAATTTTGGTGGTGTACCCTGCAACAGCATGTTTGTTGTCATGGCTGTTTTTAGTTCTGTTTAGAAGGCAACCCAGCTAAGACATAGGTACAGTTTTATTTCTCATAGGTAAATTTGTGTAAATTTGTAAATAACGTAGAGAAATTCCTTGTCCCATTCCCACTTAGAGTTTCAGTGACATGAAGAGTGTCAAGTAAACCACCTATCACCATGCTACTGCAATACTTCATGAACCTTTCTTGAGCATGCGGAAATTGATCTCAACATGTGGAGTAATGCTGTTGGTTGCAGTGAATTCCATTTTCACGGTTTTTTCATCATGAACAATCAGTGTGCTTCTTAAAATAGGTAAAGATTGAAATGCTTTATTCTTTGTTATATTTTTATTAATGTAAAACATTTTATTTTACAGAGCACGCAGTTTCTTAATGGAATCGTGTGGTCCTGGCACGGAGATTCTTGAGCCAATGCTGACCATGACGGAAGAGGGATTTCCATCAACGTTCTTCTCCATCCTTATCTTCGCGACGCACGCTCATCTAGTTTCACTGCTTCTAAACACAATTGGTTTTACTTCACTGGCGACTTGGCGAGTTTCTGGATCACTTCAGTGATCGCTTCCGTCCGCTGTTACACACCTGCAGTGTGCAGTCACTCACCACGGGATTATGGCCAGGTACCGGACAATTGAATTATTTTCGTAGATTATCTACTAGTTATCTTTTTGCGTAAAACTCTCTGTCTGTGTAGTAATTCCAAAATCAGGCCCCTCTTGCGCGTAAAAGAAGTGTTAGTGTGTTATTTAGACGTTTCTTTTTTCTAACGCTAGATGGCTTTTCGATCATTTTCAGCTGTCAAAACAGTCAGTTTCAGTTACTTTGAAAATCTCTTTAAATATTTATCGGCAGCTGTTGTGTGTAAATTTTTTAGTGGAAACTGACGATGACTATACCTCCAACAAAGCTCACTTGTTAGATTTTTGATAATGAGTTTTTTTTCTACTTCCGGTTTGCTCATTTCAGTCAGTAGTTCAGTAAATATTCATCTGAGGAGCAAAAGAACCACATATTCGTGATCCTCGTAAAATTTGTGGTAAAGTTCATGTTATCTTTTTTACGTATTCGTACTTCCGGTTTCGAAAGTTTTCCTGAACTATAGTTCAGGAAAATTCTCGATTTTGGCCAAATTTTGGATTTCGTTTAAATCCCACCTAATCGACCCCAATTTTCATGGAGATCACGAATATGTGGTTTAATTTGATGACAGCTCAATGGTTGAGGCGCTATGGTTACTTCCGGTCTACTTCCGGATTTTTTTTAAAAGACTAGCAAGTGAGCTTTGTTCTGTTTACAGTTCTCAATATTGCAAGCTTGATTTTAAGTTAAAAAAATTGCATCTTTAAATGTTTGAGCTTAAAAACCTGACTATTGTTTCTATCTATATTATGTAACTTTTATTGGCATGTCACTAATAAGAATTGTTTTATCTTTATTCAGGTAATGCAGAGGAAACGTCGAGAAGATGGACACTAAAACGTCGCCGGTATCTCCAAAATGTCAGCGCGGATCATCATTTGTTGTTGGTAATATATTTGTGTTAGTGTTAGTTAACCCGTCGGCTGCCACGCCTTTGTTCTCCCCTAGCTCCCCTGCACGGGCCGCGCTGTTCGGTCTCGTGGCTTACAAGCCGCGGGGTCGGAGAGTCGCCAAGCCCAAAATTTGCCGCAAGGCAAGCCTGTTATAAGGCAATGCACCTCAGTCCCCCCCCCCCCCCCTTGTCAGCACGGACTTGTCAGCAATGGCAAGTCCCACTTGGTCATGGATCCTTCAGACGTGGCGCGTAGATTAGTAGAGAGCAACCTACGGGTTGTATGGCGTGGCAGCCAACGGGTTAACTCAAGTGTATGTATTTATGTATGTGACTGTAAAATGTGGTGGAATTGTGGGTGGAGGTGGGATAATATAACACAATTCTTTTTATAAGATTTTTTGTTCATTGCGCTTTAATTTATACCAAGTTTTGTTTAGGAACTGTATCAATATATTTCTTTGAATGACAAAGTCCTTCATTTTGACAGAGATTAACCATTTTCCCATTATTTATAAGATTTGAAAAAATCATCAGTTACCAAGTTTCTTTCGTCACTAATCTTTGAAATATCATCGTCGAAGCACAAGAACATGTCCGTTTGATTAAGGCAGTAGTCACCTCTAAAACATTCAACAAACAATTCACATCACAGAATGCCGTTTTTGAAGAAATCCAACACCAATAGACACCTGTCGCAATGTTAACACATTTTTAGTTACTAGCAAAAGTCTTACAAAAGAATTACCCGTATTAAAACTTTTATTTCCCCATTTAAGATCAATTATTAATTCCCAGTGACCAATGACCACGAAAATAATCGACAAATATAAATAACTTCAAGACATTTCGGCTCTAGTATTTAGAAATTTCCTTGTAGAAAATTGCGGGATCGTAGTTTGTGGTGTAATATTCGGCTGCCTTAGTGGTGTAGTAACTCGGGGAAGAGTGGTGCGTTCGGAGCTTCGGTGTAGTAAATGGTAATAGCGTAAGTAGTGGTGTAATACTCTGATGCCTTGGTGGTTTAGTGCTTTGAATCATCACTGTAGTAGTACTTTGGAGCAGCGTAGGTTGTAGTGTAGTAAACGGGAGCCTAGTGTAGTACTCCGCTCCCTTCGTGGTGTAGTACTCCGCTCCCTTCGTGGTGTAGTACTCCGCTCCCTTCGTGGTGTAGTACTCCGCTCCCTTCGTGGTGTAGTACTCCGCTCCCTTCGTGGTGTAGTACTCCGCTCCCTTCGTGGTGTAGTACTCCGCTCCCTTCGTGGTGTAGTACTCCGCTCCCTTCGTGGTGTAGTACTCCGCTCCCTTCGTGGTGTAGTACTCCGCTCCCTTCGTGGTGTAGTACTCCGCTCCCTTCGTGGTGTAGTACTCCGCTCCCTTCGTGGTGTAATACTCCGCTCCCTTCGTGGTGTAATACTCCGCTCCCTTCGTGGTGTAGTGCTCAGCTCCCTTCGTGGTGTAGTGCTCAGCTCCCTTCGTGGTGTAGTGCTCAGCTCCCTTCGTGGTGTAGTGCTCAGCTCCCTTCGTGGTGTAGTACTCCGCTCCCTTCGTGGTGTAGTACTCCGCTCCCTTCGTGGTGTAGTACTCCGCTCCCTTCGTGGTGTAGTACTCCGCTCCCTTCGTCGTTTAAGCTGGGGCGACGTAGGTTGTAGTGCAGTATTGGGCGCTTCGATGAGGTAACAAGTTGATCCTCGGTAGTGTGGCACTTGCAGGCCTCAATGTAGTAAGCGGTTGTTACGTATGTTGTTGTTGGTACCCACCATAACCAGGAGATGTCGGTACACCATGGCTGAACCAACCATCAACGATACAACACCCAACAGCAGCACGACGCCATAGTTTACTAGACAATTAATACATTTTAACATTAATTTTCAATTATGGTACTGGTATAATAACAAATAGAAAAAAAGTAGAGTTGATTCACAACTCTATGGAAATGTTTTTACCTTTATTTAAAACTTGTAATGCGACGAAGAATGAAGTTATTGACAAATAGTGCACGGCAGTCCCTATTGCCGTAACGGAGATGCTCACTCGGCTGCTGAATTCTTTCACCTTTTCTCTCCTTTCATACGACTAGACAAAAAATAATTTGTGTATTTAGTAGATAGCATATTAAAACTCCACGTAACGGAATATTTACCCATGATATGTAGTGGTGTAGTACTCCAATGCCTTGGTGGTGTTGTGTTGGGGAGCCTCAGTGTAATAAGCTGGCGCGGCATTTGTAGTTGTGTAACACTCTGGTTCCTTGGTGGTGTAATACTTGGGGGCATTGGAGTAGCAACTGGTTGTGTTGTATGTTGTGATGCAGTAAGGCGGTAGTGTAGTGCTTTGGTATCCGCCACACCCAAGAGTCATCGGTACACCAGTGGTCGACACAGCTATCAACGATACAACACCCAATAACAGCACAGTTCACTACACAATTAATAAATTCAAACGCTATTATTCAACAATAACTAGCTAATAGCATATTGAAAAAAAAAAAAATAGAAATAGATCCAAAACTTTCCATACAAAAAGCAGAATATTTACCCATGATTGAAACTGGTAGCGCGACGAAGAATGCAGTTGGTGACACATGGTGCACTGTAGCTCTTGTATATCGGAGATGCTCACTCGACTGATATCTTTCGCCTTTTCTTTGCCCTTACCTACGACTAGACAATAAATATTTTAAATATAATATGCAAAATTAACTAGCATATTAACAAAGAGAAAAAAACATTGAAATTGATACATAACTCCATGGAACAACAGAAAATTTACCCATGATTGAGAACTGATAATACGATGAAGAATGCAGCTGATGGCAAATAGTGCATGCAGCTCTTACCGTGTCGGAGATACTCGCTCGACTGATCCCCTTTCTAGTTTTCTCTCGCCTTTTATACGACTTTTTCTCACCCCTCCTCTTAAGCCTTGCGGTTATTTTACTTTCTTGATAATGATGCAAAAACGTTCCGTTCTCACCCAACCTCTACAACACTGCATGACACGTTTTACTTACTAATGATCTCCATGACCTTCGATTGAAATGCAAACTGGCCTTTCCTTCTGTAGGTGACGTTGCTGGGGATGGGTCTACAAAAACCAATATCAAAATGAATACCAAATAGCTTACCTTTGCGGCTATTGTACCTGCTTTGATAGTGATGAAACACGTGTCATTCTCACCCAACCTCTACACCACCGCATGCCAGTTTTACGGAATGTTTCTCGTGACCTTCAAGCGAGAAGGACATCCTGTCTGGACGTTGCAAAAGGCCAGTAACGGCAACCAGCACCAACTCCATTGACCCCAAAATGAAATTCATAACATTCGTGATTGCACATCTGTAGGAAAGAATAGAATGATTATTGGCTATATGGATTTAAAAAATAAAATTGTTTCCTATTATATATCTGTACTCATGTGTCATGTACAGATCTATGTTCATACACATTGCAGATTATTCACTTCATACTCTCCATGTCACTGAAACTCTAAAATGGGACAAGGAAATTATCTATGTTATTTACAAATTTACCTATAAGAAATAAAACTCTACCTAACTCTTAGCTGGGTTGCATTCTAAACAAGTTCTCTACATTCTCGATCTGATAGCACATCTAACAAATACAATGGAATGACCAATACAGACGAAAAACTCAAACCGCTTCGTGGTTAGTGATTTCTTTGCTGAAAAATAGCTGTAGAAACTAAGTAGAACCAAGATTTAAAATGGGCAGTACACCTCTACTTTTATCTGCTGTTGGAAGTCTGTTGTGCGCTTCATACTGGGAGGCAGAATGCTTTGCATGTCGGATTGCCAGTCTGCGTAGACACAGCAGAGGTTGATGGAACAAGCTTTACAGATAGTTGAGATTAATTGACTTGTTGGATACCATCCTTTCCACCGGGTGAACTGAACGTGAGAATTCTGTTACTACCGAATTAAGCTATCCAGCGCAGTGGTTTGAATGTTGTCAATACTTAAAGGTGGAGAATTCAGGTCGGTCTGGTGAGTTTCATATTAATCCAGTTATCATTACCTCAAGGTAGATAAATTGCAAAAAGAAAAAAACAGCATTAACTCAACAATAAATGGAAATTAAAAATCTGTAATGATTACCTACGGGATACGTATGATCGCCGTACGCAAGCGTTTAAAGTGGTTCACAGTAAAAAATCAAAATGGCCTGTATAAAAAAAAATTCCCGAGAACGTAATTTTTTATGAACATATCTAATGGGTAATTTAATAACTTACGACGATGATAATTTTAGTGTATTATCATATAAAACCACAGGTCCACACTTGCTTTTACTTCACTGGCAGTCTACAAAACAGAAACTAAGTTATCTATTCGCCTTCTAGACGAATAATTGTTCAATATAATTACTTTTGCTGTGACATGATATGGCACAGGATGAGATGAGCTATCAGAAGACAACTTACTCTGATCAAACAAACAAAATTCGTAGAGCCTATATAGGCAGCAAAATCTAACATTTCGGCAATCTGGACCAAAGTCATGCCACGTCGGATATTTTGGCCAAGAGAATTATAGGCTAGTTTACCTGTAAATTCACACAAAAATATGTTACACACTAATAACTTGAGGAATGTAACTTGAGGAATGCAAAACAGAATACCTTTTTCATTTTCATTATGGGAAATAAGCAAAGTAACCTGACGAAGTGAGTAGCATCCGGTAGTTTCTAGCAATGAAGTCCGACAATATTCCCGAAACAAGAAGACACTGTCATGAAATCGGAATGTCTCCGCCCACGTACCTCTGTACTTCATGGCCACCTGGCGCACACATTTTAGAGTTAGACACCTTAAGCAAAAACAACAGTTGACAAGTCAAAATGTTCTGCATTAGAAAAAAAGCTTCAATTTGACCTGGCTAACATGTCCTGTGAAAGAAAGGAAATGTAATGCATTGTTTTGCATACATCATCGTCAGAGATAACCAACAGGGAAAATTAAGATTCAGTTGTAAAAACAGTTTAACAACTTCTGTAAATTTCTTTGATTGCATTATGAAAAGCTTAGCATAATTATCTGAGGAAATCTAATAATCCAAACTGTAGAGCTTACTTAAGTGACATAAAAGAAAGTATCTCACCACACACTAATGGATCAACTTGATGTTCTCGAAAAAGAGACACAGAAGACGGTAAGATTAATATCTATCGCTCAAATAATAAAATTTTGGCAGACAGAAATTTGTGTACCTTTACACAAGGCACAATTATTATTTGAAGGAAATTAAAATCATTTGTCTATAATTTGTCGTAATCTAGTGCGTTCACTGAAGTTGTTAAACGTCTCGGAAACGATTGTCAGCTGGGTCAGCCGCCTGATGGCAAGAGGACCTTATTTTACAATGTCCTTAACGTTATCTTCATTTTCAGGCTCTTAGACCTTTTTACGGTTAGTTAGACAACGGAAAACAACTCTAAATCCCAACTAATAACCTTAAATAACCACGTATTTATGTTCTTAAATAGTAAAATTAATTACATCAACAAAACACACAAATTACAAAACCGAAAAAACTTACATTTCCTTAAGGGAGAAGAAGATAATTCTGATCTTCCTGATGGGTTGGCACACCAACACCCCCTGCTCATGAAGCTATAGACATCGCATCTACAGGAGTGGTAATCCAATCCATCTGCAAGAGACATTGCAGCAAGAGAGATATACACAACTCTGAGCTTCATGCAATGTTTGACGACTCGAGGATTCCACAATCGTGAAAATTCTTCATCTTAGAAGATGAACCGGTTTCCATGAAGCCAGGATGCTTACAGCAGGTAGGGATTCATCAAGTATCTTGCAGTCAAGGCAACAGAGTCCGATCACAGTGAAGTACACGTCTTTGGTTTAGGATCAAGCGGAAGAGTTCTTCTAGAAATTCAAAAAGAGTAGGAGGCGATTAGGTTCAAGCAAGGTTATCCTTCCAGTCCCCCCTTAAACATAGCAATAGGAAAAAGCAAAATGAAAAGAACAAAAATTACGAAAAATTCCGCAAAATTCTGTCGAAAAATGTATAAATAAGGTGATAATATAATATTATACTTATATTTGTTACTCAATTTGTGCTATCAAAAGATTCAGTTCAGGCTTCAGGAAGGAATGATTTTTTAACACTTAGAAAGAAGCAAAAGCTGAAATCTGTGCTTGACTAACAAAAACATTGAGGAAACTCTATATTACTATTTTCTAATAAATAAAACGAAAAGACAGTAAGTACAAGTCCAATCCCACTCCAACAAACTCAGCATATTTAGGTAAATATTCTAAATTGAAATGCACAACAATGGTCGCCATTTGCATGACACCGTGAGATGGAGTAAGCTCTAACTGTTGCCAGTTTTTGTCAGTTGATTCCTTCATTTAATGACTCATTAATTTGAGAATAATTCTATTTAAATGTTTAAGAATAATAAAAATATTTTATACTTATCACTCTCATCGGTCGGGTTGACGAGTTACTTAAATACGATTCCCAATTTCCCATTATCGACAGTCTGTCAAGGTTGCATGTCACTGTACTGTACTTTACTGCTTCAGTGCTTCTGTTTGTTTTTGTGAACGGGACTTCTTTTTAAGTAACAGAAGTACAGAACAATTAAACAAACCGTGAAAAAATATGGAAAAAATTGGTGATAATTCGGGAGAAGCTTCTCAGGCATTTAAATTCATTAATAAAAACATTCAAACATTAATATTGATTTCAGTATTTTCGTTGTTACCTTTCACAAAATGGTAAATTTTTACTGAACTTTTTTGTAATGTTAATTCAGAATTTTATTATGACATACCAACCGCTCAACGATGTGTCTATCAGAGTGTTTTACGGGTTGATGGATTCAAGAAATGCTACACAATTTACTGGTATAATCGCGACTAGGTCTTAGGGGTTTGATATCGACCAACTCAGTGGGGCTATTGAGGCTCATTGAACGCATCCGAGTCAAATGTTTAGAGGGTTCTTGGTGAGGGCTAACAGGAGCTGATCCCGAGGCAGGGACGTTCTTCGGCAATTTGAGTATCGATTTCGTTATAATCTTGCTAGGTGACTTTAGTATTGATTTGGGCTGCTCCAATTTTAAATGGTCCATGTCGTAACGGTTGCCACTTTTTCCCACCTTAAATCGGGAGTATTAAAGAAAAGAGCCTTAAAACTTTTCTTTGATTTTCAAATTACCAATTGGTTTGAAGCACTCAAATCCGTCACAATCAACGGGATCTTTTCTTTCTCTTTGCTTCCTGGCAAGATCAATATGGGCATTTTTAAGTCAGCCATTTTAAAATAGTTAAGGATTATTTACTTACCGACAATGTGTTCTACGGGTTTCTCGATGAACGGGTGATCGATCCACGTCAAACCCATATCGACGAGATCAGACAGTTTCTTCCATTGCTCTCGGTTGCTCAAGCATGTCTCGTAAACTGGTTTGACCCAAGGGAACGATTCCGAAAGTGCCTTTTATAAAAAATATGGAATGTTAGGAATTCAATTACAATAGCTCGTATTTTACATTTTACCCTGTAGAGAGGCAGACATATCGAGTCGATAAATCCAATCTGCATTTTCGGTAGATTATCTTTCTCGTCTCTATCGAACATGGCCTGAATGAGAACAAAAGATTTAATAAGTTCATCATAAATCCGTTTACAGATAAAATTACAATAGGTGTTTCATTGAGTTGCAGTTTCTCCATATCGCCCTGCTCGAAAAACTCTTCCGCGACTAGTTTGGCAATTCGATGTTGAATGGACCACGGCTTGGCAATGGCACCCACATCGCATCCCGTCATCATCATACCGCAAAGCACTTCGCAAGGCACACGCAAAAAGAAATGGGTTTAGAACTGAAGCTTGAGGCAATGTCTAATAATCGTATAAGAATTGCTCGCTTTACATGATTTCTGGTCAGGATCTTGCCAATTGAATTCTCCATTTTCTACCATGGTGATAAATCTACTCTTCTTTCGAAAGTAAACAGCCAAATCGGTTGAAAGGATAGCATGCTCAATCATGTGAACGGATTGCCTATATTGCTCTGGCGACAGCGACTACAAAAGAACCGCAAAGCCTTAAAATTGCATTTGTCAAAGTGAATACGAAGCAAACAGAAATCGTACTTGTAGGATATTATTGGAGTCGTCGCTAAGGATCATAGTGCATTGATCCAAATGGTGATGTTCCATGGTTGAAGTCGAGTATAAAACAGCCAAAGGGGACATCACTTTTGACTTGAAGGCAAAACAAACACAATAAGGAACAGCAGTTGATGTATGCAAAACCAAACACAATAATGTTCGTACCTGGAAGGCGTTGTTGGTTCCACGATGGTCCAGGTCGTGACACAAACAGGCAACCAATAAACTCAAAATCTACACTAGCAAGCAATCAATAGAAGTCTTTTGTTATCATTCATTTGCATAAAATAAAAAGAGAAGGCAGAGGAAAATGCTCCACTTGCATCGAGATCGGTCATGAATTGTTCCATTTTGCCAGTTTTCAAGAGGGCAAACATTGTCTGAGCCACGTTCAATGCATGACGCCAATTATGATATTTCACTGGTCGATAATTTTTCTTGACGCTAAGAATCCATCGACAAAGAACCTGCGCAGCCAGCGGGAATATAACAATCAATTTCGCAAATTAAAAAAGAAAAAACGGCTAGATTGAAATCGATTCTCCGCTTGGAGCAATCCAAAATCGATCGCGTACCTTGTACGGTATACGGAATATGTTGATGAGGTCGCAATGGATAAACATCCGCAAAACGACTTTGCATGTATCCAAGTCCGATAACTCAAAATCGATAAAATCGTATCTGTAATAATGGACAAAAAGTCAGAATTTAAAAAAGAAATTTTAACTGCATTGAAATGAAATAAATTACTTGGTTAAATTATAGTATTCTGTTGAAGGAATGACATCATTCTCCAACTGTTCAACATCTTCTTCATTAGCGCGTGAGTGGTACGACAGACACTCGATGGCCACTTTCTGCTTGGCTGAAAGTTTTGACACCTCTTCGTACGTCTGCGTATTGTGGATTGCCATCCCGCAGAACAGGGCGAACGATTCGACTGCCAATTTGTCCGATGACGTAAACGCCTTGCCATCCACCTAGGTAAACAATAATCTTAATTATTCACGCTCTGCCTAGACTCACTGAGATACTATACTTTGTTGAGTAACTGGACCACACCAACAACGGCGGATCGCGCATTGTAAATGGGAAGCGACAGGAATTGATTGATGGGGGCTGCGACGCCCCTCAGTAATTTGGCTAATTCTGGGCAACAGTCGCTATAATCACTGATTTCATTAATACGTATCACCTAAACATTCCAAAGTCACATTAGACGAGAAAAACGACGAACAAAGAAAAAATTCAAACTTGGCGATTTTGGGCAACAAAACGGGCAAGGTGAGTGAAGGGCGATTCTTGAAGTTGGACGCTGGAAAGTAAATTGATTTCGCAATTCTGGTTACTGCTTCGACCGAGTCCTTCGTCATTGACGTACTCGAATCCAGTGGTAATGTCCATTTCTTCACCGTGCTAAAGTCCCCCGAAAGATCAACTTTACAAAACAATCAGAACTTTGTTGAATATTTACGCTAGCTTCAGACGGTGAAAAGACGTAAATGACGATACGCCGGCAATGCAGATAGTTTCGTGCATTTGACATCATGAGTTGGACCAACTTTTTCAGCGACGTCTGTTCCTGGAATATGGATTCTGCAAGACCGAGCAGCACCTGATCCGTGAATAAAGTTGAGTGATTCAAACACGCAAAACCAGTGAATTAAAAAAAAAAAAAAAACTTTAATGCGAATAATAAACGATAAAGCGAAATATAGTTTCTAGTACCTGATTCCGCTGCTTTTCATTCTGAACGCGCAAAAAGAGCCGAGCATTTTGGATTCCAATTCCGGCGAAACAGAGATACCGCCGAAATATCTTTGATCACGAAAATAAACGGGAAATGTGGAATTCGATTCACGTCACGTGCGCCTCAGAACACGAGGCCAAAAATAACAAGGGATCAATAAATTCGTCATCGGGACTCATCATGCAGTCGCATACACGTACGCACACACACACACATTTGGTAATTATGTTTAAGGTTCAAATTGAAAATCTATCTTATTTTATGTGTTCCTTAATCAGGGCTGCTGTGTGCAAGACGAGAGCTCATTACCTCCTCGTCGGATGATGTGAAGCCGCTGATGGCTCCCTTCTTATTAACCATTTGAGCTACACCGACAACACCACCCTGACGGTTGAGGATGGGAAGACAGAGGATGCTGTGTGTGACATAGCCGGTTCTCTTATCTATTTCAGGCAGGAAACGTTCATCCTGTGACGTTCGCCCGCCAAAACCAATCCAAAAGTTAATTCAATAGCCTAGAAATACGACATGTATAGTACATAGAACATGGAATCGATTTCCCTCCAATCATTACACGGCACCCTTTCACCCCCCCAAATACAAATCCCTCATCTCTGGAATTATGTGTTAAGAAGTATCTCATGTACACATGCAAGATGAAAACTTAATAATCAATTAGCATTATATTTACCCGGTAGGCGTCGACAATCCTGAGTCCTGTTTTGGTAAGGGCCACGTGACCAGCTATTCCGCTTCCTAGCGGAATAGGTTGTGCTTCAAGGCCCGCTTTCAGCAAAGTATCATCGAAATCTGTCATTGAGACCATTAATAAGATTGACTGTCGAGTTTTCGGAGGCAATTTCCATCTTCTTACATCTAGGAAATGATTTTATTTATACGAGGACTTGATTTGATTGCGACCCCCTCTCTGCTCTGCTTCTTTTCAAAGGAGCAGTCGTCCTCTTCGCCGGCAGCATTATTACTAAAAGGACCCCTGTTAGCCCTCAATAGCATGCAGCCTAGCGGCGCATTTGTGTATACATTTGGAGAAGGAAGAAGAAAAAAGACGTCCATATACTATCCTTTTACTCAATCGAAAATCAATTTCCCCCTCCATATGCTATACAAGAAAACTGCATCAGGCGCACAGTATCCATCTCTCTCTACCCGTCCCTAGAAGGCCAGTCCGCCCCATTATCTCAACACACACACGTAATTACAGTTAATTTTGCTCAACGGCGCGAACATACCCGAGTCGACGGTAACATCAAAAAGTTTTGGAACCAGGTACGGCGTTCCGACATCTTCATCACAGAATGTATCCTCGTTGACCGATTCGACGAGGAAAAGAGATCCACGGTCGGCTGCCGTCAACCGCCCGACATTCACCAGGATTTTGTGACACAACTAATTAATAAACAACACCGTATTTAATTTAAAGGCAAGCAAGTTTCAGATATTTAGAAATCTATAAATAAAATGAATCTTACCAGGTGAAGGTCGAGTTCGGTTGCAATGTCTTGAACCATCGAAAGAAAGACGTCGCTCTGCTCTGTCACTTCAGCCATCTCCAGAGCAACTCCTAACATGTCGACAGGTGGAGCGTGAATCCCGGCTTCATTGCCTGCCGCACGATCTCTTTATCTGGTCGGAGGGGGGAAAGCACAAGAAAAGAGTACGGCGCGGAAGGTAGAGTTGCCTTGACGACGCCGCTTTACAGATTGAGGAACCAGAACTACACAAACTATCTAGCAGGCAGTGTGGAACACATATTGATAAGTAAGCCTAGATGACGTCATGTGGGAAGAGAAAAAGAGCCTTCTTTTTTTTTCGAGTTTTAGTTTCTCTCGCTACACGCCATGGTAAACAAATAGTATTCATAATGATGTTAATCTTAGGTGCGCATGTTCTGTTGTCTCCCTCAATCTTGACTGCAGGTAGGATCGCTGTAGCGCTTTCGGTTAAAAATAGATGCAACCTTATAGTCTTAGCGTTGGGTCAGTTGACATACGTACATATATACACATCAAAAGAACAGGCATATGTTTTCTTACCGTGCGTCAGAACATCATTAGTAAAAGTACGCGATGAGGGAGAAAAGGAGATAGCAGCAAATGCAAGCTGTGGAAGATGCCCGAAGGTAGGTCCTAAGCAAACGGATCCGTTCGAGCAGTAGGTACAACAGAGATTACCTGTATTGGAGCATCCACAGCCGTCCCGTCCACAGCAAAGAGCTTTTCAATTACTTATCTGGCTACTCCGTATCTAGAAAAGACTTCCAAGCTTGACTACAGGGCTGGTTGCTGATGACGTGGAACAAAATGTCAATATTTAAGATTTTTATTCCTATAGAAATGTGATTACAAGGCTAAACACCTATTTGAAACAGATAAAAGATTTTAATTAGATTATCATTCTATATTGCGCAGCACCACGATAAAGTAACAAAATATTTTTTAGACTAGGAAAATACTTATTAAGAGGACACTTCAAGTTTCATAGACATGTGGGACAAGAAACATAAATGTTTCTTAGTTTCGGACGTGAAAAAGAATTAATTAAATTCAGGAATGTCTTCGAAAGAAAACCCTTCGTATCCAGTATACGCGAGAAAGGCAATCCGTACGTGGTACACCTGAAATATATAGACAATCCTGTTAAGCACTAACTTACATGCAGTAATTTTTTTTTTTAATTACTCCTGGGATGAACATAATTAGTCCAATAATTATCAATGGCCATGTGCGATCTCCATACTGTTACAGACAAACTTCAGATTAATTCAAATCAATTGTGAAATTTGAATAAAATGTTACCTTTGAGTCAATGTGTCCAGACACCAACAGTGATCCAAGGATAAGAAACAAAGTACCACCGAGAAAAAGTGCAAATGCCAATAGAATGGCTTTCCAAGGAATCTTTTGAGGGGAACTTCTTTCAAACTGCAATTATATACACCAATCTGTCAATCGTGTTATTTCGCTATAACATTATTACATTGTACCTGCATATCCACAAATCCATCATTTTGGGCTGTCATTCGGTGATATTGAACATCATCATGAGAACTATTTGATTTGTTCATTTTTTGAGGTGTTCTTTTAATCATCTGTCAAAGAATGAAAAAAGTTTAGTAAGAAAAATCACCATGTGTTACTTGGCAACACAATAAGACATGAGACTAGTTTTAGTTTCTTTTCATTAAAAGAGCTTCCAATTCCAAAAACACAATACTACTTGACAAGCGATTTCAGTCATATGACCATGAGAGAGAGGAATTTAAAACAGACCTTTGGGTTAAAATTGAAGTTTTAGATTGCCTAAGAATTAATTATTCAGTGCTGCAATATGACAAGAGTTAATCACATTTAAACAGTATATCTAAATAAAGCTTACAATAAGAAGCACGAACTTTGTTGTACTAACTCCAGCAATATTTTCGATTTAGTTTTAGATTAGGAAAAATGGAGCAAAATTTGGGAAAAACTTCAAAACAATAATTTTTTTTTTCGATTTTTGACTGTGAAGATCCAACGTTGTCGGTACGTCTCATTCACATTTCAAATGTTTGCTTTTTTTTATCTCGTGATAAAAATACAAGATTGTTTTTTTTTTATCTGTTTGTAGAGTAAATGAAACCGTTTATGGAAAGGGCGCCTTAATTTGATTTTTTCTCGATCAATATTTCTTCCTAGTTACTTACTTACTTTACCTGTTAAAATCTATTTGCGCTTATTAAGCATTAGTGGCAAGTGTGGACAACATCTGTGAGGATTTTGACAGCAGTTGTGTTATTGATTCTCTTATGGGGTATTACGTGTTCAACCAATAGGGCCAGTCAAGACAAACACATACGGTACACGTCGTAGTTGACAGTTTCGTGTGCCCTAGCTTAAGTGCACAATCGTTTGATATCCTTTGTCCGTATTTTAGTCAGTAAAACTGAAACAAAATGCCGGGGCGTTTTCAGAGCGGTTGGACCCTGGCGTTCATGAAAATTCTACTCGTTTTCTTTGACTTTGCACTTTGGGTACTTTAGATTTGTGTGATTTGATACTTACTTCTTCAGATATTCATAATGTTTATTTTATTTGTACAGGTATTTGGATGTGCTGTTTTAGCTGCTGGAATTTGGATGAAATTCGAAGTCCATAAATTCCTAGATGTCAACCCATCAAATCCTGTTGCTTCACATGTTGCCATTTTCTTCATGTCCGTTGGAGTTGCCATAGCTTTGGTAGGACTGATGTCCTGCTATTGCACACTATCTGGAAATCCCATTCTTCTTTACCTGGTTAGTAACAGTGACAGATTATTTGTTGACACAATAAACCACTAATCTATTACATTGATTTCAATAGTATTCAGCTTTCTTGGGAGTTGTACTTGTTATCCAGATCAGCATTGGAATTGCTGCCTTTGCCTACCAGGATGCAATCAAAGAAAGCTTCAAGAATGGTTTGAAGAACAGCATGAAGAGCTACAAAAATGTTGAAGCCAACAGAGATGCCGTTGATACCATGCAAACTGCTGTAAGCACATTTAACTATAAATTTACACCTTTTTGTACTGATATCTTAAATTTGATTTTAAAATTTCAGCTGAAATGTTGTGGTGTTGAAAGCTATGAAGACTGGCAAGATTATGGACTCCCAGTTCCAAATTCCTGCTGCAAAGCCCCGAGTTGCAACACTAAGAACCCCTCATCGATCAATGAAGTCGTAAGTCGAGTGCGCTTAAAAATTATACGAATGCATAATGTAATTAATCTGTATATCCTATTCGATTCCAAGGGCTGTTACACGACTGTGGTTACTTTCATCAGTTCATCTGGCAAGCTAATTGGAATCATCTGTCTAGCAGTGGCAGGTTTTCACATTTTGGGGCTGGTTTTGACTTGCATGTTAGCCAGTTGCATCAACAAGTGGAAATACGAAACAATCCTTTAAATCACTTTGCTAAGACTCTCCACTAAACCTACAACCTACCGGCATTTATTCATACGAGCTCGCATACCTTTCAGTGTTCTTATAAGTGTTAATTCTTTCACTAGCATGCACTTGTATTCATGTGCCGTACTCTGATCGTCGTCAATGCCAAAATTATTTCTAAACTTGCAGCATTATTGCCCTGGAAGTGCAAACTATTAACATCTATGACTTTTCCTCTCCAAATTCAAGTAATCTCGTCACACGCTCGATGTGAACTAGTCCTGCACGCAACTCGCCTGCATACATATTCGCCTATTTTTGGTCCTACGAATTTCGACCTACTATTTTTCCATATATATTGCATCTCTGTTTTTTTTTTGAAATATCTACAGTACAGTTTACCATGTATTCCCCCTTCAATCAATTCTGCATGTGATGTTACTTCATCCTGGGCTGGACATTTATTAATACATAATAATGAATATTCCAATACAATTTATAAGGATGGCAAGTTTTGTAATCTCTTAAAAGAAAAATCAATAGAGCCTAGCTCCTAGCCGAAAGCCATTAAGCCATTAAATCATAACCCGTTAAACATCTCTTAAATTACTTGTCCACTTAATTTCTAACGTCATGTTCAAACATCCTAAGATTTGATACAACTAAAAACCGAAATAGCTTAATAGGAAATGGCTTAGCCAGCAACGATCGAAAGTAGATGGAATGAAACGATAATAAAGATGGTATCCGTAGGATAGTAATCTTTAATAAAAACGCAATATATATTTCTTTTAAAGAAACAGGTTGGTGGATAAGGGGAAGAAAGCGGCCAACAGATCGGTCAACGTGGGGGAAGAGCAGAAGAGCTATATAATTGAACCCATCAAAGCAATTTGATTAGATCCTGTCAAGCGTCCTGAATCGAGGAAAAGACCACGAAAATGAGAAATGATCAGTGTACCGAACATGTGTATCCTAGTACTCCATCACCCCCCATCATCTGCACGTCTCTGGCCCAGCTTCAGACGAGTATATTAGATCTTGAGGAATTAAAAGATAAGGAACAAGTTAGTTTCAAAGCAGGTTCAAGCCAATCGCCTTTGCTCTGCTTACACTCGTCACATCCTCGGACATCGAAAAACACATCATTACGCGTTGCTATGACGATCAGCCGAGAACGAGCAAAAAGTCGCAGTTTCATTCGGCGCATCGAGCAATAGAAGCAACTTGAAACATAGGCAAATATTTGTTTTGCGATACGATAAGCACTAAACCAAACCAAAATAATCCCGTTTATTAAGAGGAAAGAAGCCACTCAACTGAAATTTCGAGAATAAGCGAAAAGTTAGAGTCTGGATTGTTGGTTGCTACTGACGGAGATGACAGGCCCTCTGTCTAATCTTGCAACCCCACCTACAACTCCCTTCATCTTCCCGTCAACAGCAAAAGACCGACGAGTCGGACGGTAATTCATTTCCGGTTGTTGGGTTCACTTACGGAACTTCCTCGGCCGGCAGGCCGTTATTCTTCGGCCGGCAGGCCGTTCTTCCTCGGCCGGCAGGCCGTTCTTCATTCAGGAAAAGTTAGGCCGTGATACGTGTCTATTAGCGTAGGCCGGCTTTCTCTAATATTTACGCACGTAACACGGCCTACGCTACACGTACCACGGCCTACACGTACCATGGCATACACGTAACTCGGCCTACTCTACACGTACCTCGGCCTACACGTAACACGGCCTACGCTACGCGTACGCCCCTCGGCCTTCTACACGTACCTCGGCCTTCGGATTAAACAGCTGTTCAAACTGATCAAATATCCAAATTAAATAACAAATAAAAAAATTATAAACTCAATTCAAATATCACCATTGCAACTCTAGAAGTGTGTAGATTATGATTGATCAACTAATTATCATTACACTACAACCCGGATACAACTGAACGCAGCAAGCATTTTGCTACAAGAAGATTATCAGCTCATTAGTCAATTTCAAGGTTTCCATTGAGCTTGTTCAATTGAAATGGATCATTTTACATAGAGCGCAAATGGATTTCAAAGAAGAATTGAATTCAAACAGTTATTTTACTATTGCACGGAATGTTATTAATTTGGAGAGTTTTGAGAAAAGACAAGGACATGGGTTGCGGTTGCTAGCCTCCGCCTACCACACGTGTCGTAATGTAGATGCTAACCTATCAACCATTTATAAGACCCGGCAAATGAAGCGAATGGCACCGCAGTTCTTCAGCTCATCTTCTTCTGCCTAGACATCAGTTTACCCATCGCGTCCAGTAAAAATTAAAGGCATATTTCTTTTTATTCTCTTCATTACTGGTGTTTTAAAAATGTAACCATTGGAATGTTAGAATTGAGCAAGTTTTTACTCACGATCTTATTTGATTTTGTTTTGAACAGATGGCAGCTGCATTAACTCCGGTGCCTTACAGTCCTCCGATGGCTTACAGCCAACCGTTGCCTTATGCAGCCCCACCACCATCGCCTTACGGTGCCCCTTCACCGTACGGAGATTATCAATCCGCTCCGATCCCGTTGGCTCCGTTGGTCGTACCGGGCGCTCTTGAAGATGCTTCCGCCGGAGGAGGAGGAGGAGGAGGAGGTGGCATGAAGACCACGTTCCTCGCGTTGCCTGGCTTGTTCCCCATTTTGCTTCCAATTGTGGCTGTGGTCGCCGCTGTTGTGGCTGCGGTCGTCGCCGCAGTGGTAGCTGCTGTTGTTTCAAAAGTTGGCGGCGGAGATGTCGGCAAAAACGGACAAAATGAATATGATGAGACGACTCCTTATTACAATGAAAACAGCTATGGCAATGACTATCAAGATAACAACTACGACAACAACAACAATTACAACGACAACAAACCCAATCAAGACAACCAGTATCGCAAGCGTCGTCAAGCGGAAAAGAACAAGTACAATTTGTCTTCTTCCTCCGCTCTTCCATCGATGAGCGTCGCCCGAGTCGAGCGGTTGACCCAGGTCGTCTACGCCGCGTTGAATTCGCAGGAATGCATCCAGCGTCTTCTCTGTGAAGTCGGATCCTTGTCCCGCTCATTTTCCGACACAACTCGAACGGTTACCAAAGCTGTGGAGGAATACGTTCCAGAGAAGCTCAAAGACTCCTTCAACCTCTTCGCTAAAGCCGAAAAATGTGAACAGTTTAAATGTGGATCTCTCAAAGTGGAGAACTAATTGCTAGCTATTTTCTGTGCATTTTTCGTCTATTACTTTTTCCAATTTAAAATAGTGACGAGACTTGATACTTTTAATTTATATTAATTATTTAATTGATACTTTTTTACGAAAACGTAAAATGCTATTGTACAACGACATTCTTGTATATCCTTTTGTTTTCTTAAATACATCTGTCACGAATTTGTTTTGCACCAATTTATTATTGTATGATAACGTTTGGATCATTCAATCTGTTACCGAATGTAGGCTACTGACCTTGCTCCGACTTGCTCATTAAGTCATTAGTATTTTTACTTATGTCCAATCTCTTTATTGGTATTCAAGGAACTATTCATGTGTTATTCGTTTCAAATCTTGAAAGATTGAAACGTACAGAATTTTAGTTACAGTCAAGGCCGCATATTAGGCAAATTAAAAGAGCATTAGTAATCTAAAGGCAAATGAAACGGAGATCGATTAACGACAAGGGATTCATTCGCGATCTTCTGATCGAGAATCCAAGTCAGGATATTTATCGTATCCATAAAATTGGTTTAGATACCGTAGTTCATGAAAATGACCATCTAAAGATTTCTAGTTCCCAGTATACTTGCGGAAGCAACAGAGGACCATGATGGAAAACAACCAAATGACGATGCTATTGCCAGCATAACCAATGATGAAACGTGCCATTTTGATGTGCGGATCTTGCGGCTGTCAAATTAAAAGATAAGGAACAAGTTTTAAAGCAGGTTCGAGCCAATCGCCTTTGCTCCCACTTATACACTCGTCACCTTCTCGGACATTGAAAAAAGAAAAACACATCATTGCTCGTTGCTATGACGATCAGCCGTGAAGAGGCAAGTCTCAGTTTTCATTTCATTTGGCGCATCGAGCGGTGCTTGCAACTTGAAACATAGACACAATTTCTTTTTTCCATACGAAAGCTAAACAAAAATGATCCCCATCAAATAATAAGAGGAAAGAAGCGTCTTAACTCTCAAGAATGGACGAAAAGTAAGAGTCCGTCCCATTTTCATCGCATTGTCGGTTGCTACTGACGGAGATGACAGGCCCTCTGTGTAATCTTGCAACCCCACCTACCACTCCCTTCATCTTCCCGTCAACAGCAAAAGACCGACGATTCAGCCGGTAATTCATTTCCAGTTTTTGGGTTCACTTACGCAACGAAGTTGGATTAAAAGTTTTAACAGCTGTTCAAACTGGATCATGATCAACTGATCAACTCTGGCAGTGTGTGGAAATGGTGATACCTTTAAGTAATTTGAAAATTATTATCTGAGTAGCTAATTATCTTCACTACAGCTCAAATACAGCTGACACAAGCATTTTGCTGTAAGAAGATTATCAGCTGATTAGTCAAATTCAAGTTTTCCATTGAGGCTGTTCAATTGAAATCTATCAACTCTACGTGCACGTACAAACGCAAATGGATTCAAAGAAGAATTGACTTCCAAACAATTATTTAACTATTTGTACTTGGTGTTATTAATTTGGAGAGTTTTGAGAAAAGACAAGGACATGGGTTGCGGTTGCTAGCCTCCGCCTACCACACGTGTCGTAATGTAGATGCTAACCTATCAACCATTTATAAGACCCGGCAAATGAAGCGAATGGCACAGCAGTTCTGGCAAAGACGTTCAACAGAATTGTCATCCAGCAGATAAGTCGTAAGTGATTCCTCTTTAATATATTAATGGAAGTTCAAAACATTTCCCATAAGAGTGTTGAAATTGAACTAGTTTCTAGGTTCCGATATTATTTTATTATGTTCTGAACACCAGATGGCTGCATTCGCCCCGATGCCTTACAGTTCCCCGATGCCTTACAGCCAACCGTTGCCTTATGCAGCCCCACCACCATCCTACGCACCTTCGCCTTACGCTGCCCAATCCGCGTACGGAGATTCTCAATCCGCTCCGATCCCGTTGGCTCCGTTGGTCGTACCGGGCGCTCTTGAAGATGCTTCCGCCGGAGGAGGTGGCGGAGGGGGTGGTGGTATGGTCACCAAATTCTTGGCGCTGCCACTGATCGTCGTGCTCCCCATTTTGATTCCCATCATCGTGATAGTTGTTGTTGTGGCAGGCGGCGGAGGCGGTGGAGGTGGAGGTAATAAAAATCCAGCGCTTGGTCTTCCGGTGGTACCAGGGAAAAATGAAAATTACGAGTCAACTCCTTACTACGACGACAACAGCTATGGGAACGACTATCAAGACAACAACAACAATTACAACTCCAACAGACCTCATCAAGGCAACAACAACCGCCACCGTCGTCAAGCGGAGAAGAGCAAGAACATTCCGGCTGCTTCCTCGGCTCTTCCATCGATGAGCGTCGCCCAAGTCGAGCGGTTGACCCAGGTCGTCTACGCCGCATTGAATTCGCAGGAATGCATCCAGCGTCTTCTCTGTGAAGTCGGATCCCTGTCCCGTTCCTTCTCCGACTCAACTCGTACGGTTACCAAAGCTGTGGAGGAATACGTTCCAGAGAAGCTCAAAGATTCTTACAACATCTTTGCTAAAGCAGAAAAATGCGACCAGTATAAATGTGGATCCCTCAAAGTCAAGAACTAATTGCACATTTATTTACTTTTGCCTTTTTTTTATATTTAACTCTTTCTTACTCAAATTTTGACGAGACTTGATAAATAATTTAATTTATAATGATTGACACTGTTTTACGAAAAAGGTAAAATGCTGATGTGTACAACGACGACTCCTGTATCTCTTATTTTTCTTAAATACATCTTTCGTGACGAAAGTGCTTTGCACCGTTTTTTTGTTCGAGGTGGTGCGGATGTGGTGACAGGTCCCACTTGGTCATAAAATTGTCTAGCTGTACGCTAGTGTAAGTGTTTAAAGTTAAAATATTTTAGAATTCGATTGTGTACCCACAGAAAAAGTTGTGAGGTAAAAAACAAAACAAGCCTGATCTGCAGTCGTTCTACAATTGAGTTATTTAAAAAACCCTGACTGAGTAAACAAAAAAACGGCAAGAGAAAACAGTCCCAGTCGACTGTCTAGCTCAGGAATAAACATACTCCGTGACTACGTAATGATTTCCAATCAACGCCACCTAATAGTAAAAAGGAAGAATAGAGATGAATTTGTCCTACCTTTAAGTATGGGAAATACAGCCAGGCATCCATGATCCATCCACAAGTTCTTCATCCATCCGCAGAATCCACTAGGCGGGATAGGAAAAAGGGCGTCCTCGTGAACACACCCACACTCACATGGGTGTACACGAGGACATTTATAAAGGAAGGAGAACTAGAGCTACGTAACTCGACCGACATCGGTAGTTTATCCAGTCCAGAGTGGTGCTGTTTATCTAAATGGAAAAATAAAAAAATGGGTTACGAAAAATATTTAGACAGACACAACAAGTAAGGAAAAGTTGAAATGAGACAGTGGGTAAACTCTTATTGTTAATAAACAGGATAATTGAAAGTTTACATGTAATACACTGCATTCACGAAAGTCATGCATTACTAAAAATATCTAGCAGAATTTCTGTTCACAGGTTCATGATGAAAAGTAACGAAAATCATGACCCAAGTGATGATACTGAGAAAAATTGCTGACAGGTCCATAATATCAGTACCATAAAAACTTGGCATAGATATTGTCGTTACTATTTGTTATGATGGCTGGCTCAGTCCTCAAATTTGCACAAAGGAGAAGGTTACCTAATGCAAACCAATGGTGCAAAAAAAACTGCCATGCATCGACAGGGCAATCACATGGTAAATGCTAGTCAGTCCTGAACTAACATTTCACAAATTTGGAACAGGTTTAACTCTTCTATAGCTCCCACAATCATTACATTTGTTTTCTTTTAGTTGTATTTACCTGCTAAACAGCATACAGACCGAAACACCATACACACGACGATCACACTTTGTTATTTTATTTGTTCTGCTATTTTTCGTGCAGCCAGTCAGCCACATAAATGTTTCTAATTAAGTGATCGTTCCGTTTTCTTTATAATCTTAAACTTGTTTACTTGTATCGGTCTCTCTTTCGAAGCAACGAAAAATAATGCAGACGACACTAACTTCTAACTAATTAGCAATACTTAAGATATCGATATACAATTAAATATCGAGCCCCCTAAATTAAAACCGCACAAAATCACATGCGGTTGTCTAAACAGTAATAACACCCGCGCTCGACATCCGTTGAACGGATCGGGATTATTATAGTATCAAATTGTCCGTCTCATCAATTACTTTAAGACCAAATCCCGCAAATTAACTGAATATGCTTCAAACTTGGTGAAGGATTTCCTGTTATTAACTATATATTTTGAGAAAAAAAAGCTAATGGGTAATTAAGTAAAAATATCATTTACAGTCTTTAAATCACCCTTCGGTAATTAAACAAAATCCCACCATGCAAGGACATGTTGTACAGCCAGAAAATTAATGACGATTAATTAATGATAATAATTAAAATTCCAAAGCAGTAAACCTTCAGCAAATGAACAGCTTGGCCCTTATAAGATCCGAGCAACAGTTCAGTTGACACCACAGTTTTCCAACGCACTTTCTCCGGCAAAGACGTTAGCTTTTCAACTTCAACAACTAACCCAATCGTAATATCAAATAGAATGTCAATTTCTTTGCTTTTTTGAACTGTTTTTATTACTGTTGTCCAAAATAATCTTGCTGTATTTCCTTTTTCTCGTTTCAACAGATGGCTGCATACGCCCCGATGCCTTACAGTCCCTCGATGCCCTACGCAGTCCCACCACCACCATCCTACGCACTTCCGCCTTACGCTGCCCAATCCACGTACGGAGATTCTCAATCCGCTCCGATCCCGTTGGCTCCGTTGGTCGTACCGGGCGCTCTTGAAGATACTTCCGCCGGAGGAGGTGGTGGAGGTGGTGGTGGTATGGTCACCAAATTCTTGGCGCTGCCACTGATCGTCGTGCTCCCCATTTTGATTCCCATCATCGTGATAGTTGTTGTTGTGGCAGGCGGCGGAGGCGGTGGAGGTGGAGGTAATAAAAATCCAGCGCTTGGTTCCGCGGCAGCAGTACCAGGGAAAAATGAAAATTACGAGTCGACTCCTTATTACGACGACAACAGCTATGGGAACGACTATCAAGACAACAACAACAATTACAACGACAACAGACCTCATCAAGGCTACAACAACCGCCACCGTCGTCAAACGGAGAAGAACAAGAACATTCCGGCCACTTCCTCCGCTCTTCCATCGATGAGCGTCGCCCAAGTCGAGCGGTTGACCCAGGTCGTCTACGCCGCATTGAATTCGCAGGAATGCATCCAGCGTCTTCTCTGTGAAGTCGGATCCTTGTCCCGCTCTTTCTCCGACTCAACTCGTACGGTAACCAAAGCTGTGGAGGAATACGTTCCAGAAAAGCTCAAAGACTCCTTCAACGTCTTCGCTAAAGCGGAAAAATGTGAGCAGTATAAATGTGGATCCCTCAAAGCGAAGAAATAATTTTGTCTATTTTCTATATGTCATTTTTCTTATGTAACGTTTTCTAACTTAAAATAGTGGTGAGACTTGTACCTTTATCATTTTGACAATTTTTCACGAAACAAATGAAATGCTTTTTTACAATTACGCGCATGTGGGTCATGGATCTTCTGTAGCCTATGTATTAAATACATTTTGCCGATAATCTTGCATGAAAGTGCTTTCCGACGTTTTATTCTATTATGACTTTTGTAACATCCAAACAGAATATTGGCTATATTATTAGACTTTCACTTTTACAAACAAGTCCAATTTTTCAAATGATTATTTTAAGGAATTTTGCCGCGTCATTTATTTCCAATCGTGAAAGATGATGATGAAAGTACAGAATTCTAGTTTCGGGGGTGAAGTGCACATTAAGCAAATGAGCGTTAGAAGGTAAAGGCAAATTATGAAACGAGGGTCAAGGATCGAAGAGAGTTCTCCAATGAAGAATCAGATCACATTTCATGTCTATAAATGTGGTTAGATGTAGTATGTAATAGATAGCTCATTGAAAAGATAATCTAAAGAATCTTACATCCTATATAGCTCCTGCAGACGGAACAGATGAGGATCATTCATACGTTCCAGACAAACTCAAAGACTCCTTCAACGTCTTCGCTAAAGCAGTAAATGTGAGCAGTATAAATGTGGATCCCTCAAAATGAAAAACTAACTGGTGGTTGCTGTATTCTCTCCCCTTTTTATTATTTGAACTTTTCATATTTAACTTTTTCTTATTTAAAATAGAGACGAAACACTTGACATATTCAAATTTTTAACAGTGTGACTTGTATATACCATTTGTATACTGTACGTGATATTTTTGAACCATTTAAATGTAATAATACAACCAGGATAGAATTGAAATGGTCTCTAGTTTTATTTTGAAATTATTCATATATAACTTAATCTTTACGTTTAAAATTCTTCTAATAATGAATTCTCAATAAACGAACAGTTTTGATGATTCAAAAAATGATGCTAATATTCTCGGCCGAAATTAATAAAAAGATGAAATTTAATCCTCCTGCAGAGGCATCCAGGCAGAACTCATCTGAACTCGATAAGCGATATTACTCTCGTCTCCGCGTTGTTACAGCGTATTACTGATTAAAAGCGGTCCTGTTTATAGTGGTACACTGCTGTTGCGTATAACTCCCCAAAGTGTCACGTAATATGTCAGATCGAATCAGCAAAAGTGGTTGTTCAAGTCGCAACGAAAAGAACGATGAAATTAATCGGACGCATGCCATGATGTTGCATGGGAAATTGGAACTCATTTAATTGAACTAATAGTGACCTCTTCAAGATCCTAGAGGTTCAGCGAATCAGTGTAACTGAAAAAAAATGACCTTTAACGTTTTGAACCAGACAAGTAAATCAAACAATTAATCCATATGATATGCACCAATCATGTATAGCCTGAAACTTCATCCAGCTATACATCCGCAATTGTGTTACGCGGCAGAATTAAGTTGCATCATTCATCACGCTTGCTAAGTGAAACAACGGAGTAAAATAGATTTGCTTACACAATTCAATAACGATACAGCTTTTGCGCAAAGGTTCTCGCAACGCACGGAATTGTGGCGAAGTAATTGACTGGAAAACTAAATTAGGGAATTAATTGCTGCTCATTGGATTCCGCGAATAAGTACAGGTACAGGCGATCAAATTGAAATATTAATAAACAACAAACATTTTTCGCCATCACTAAGAGAATAGTATTCAACCGTTCTTTGTAATAACGCAAGGGATAATCTTTTTTGAATGATTTCTCAATTAATTTTGAGAAAAAGAAAATCCAAGGTAAGAACTAAGGAGATATTTTGATAAGAGTTTTTCATCTATGACCCTTCTTCAATTAATAGCACCTTCCCAAATCCCAAGGTAATCGTTAATGCTAATGACGTAACGAAGGTTGTTTAGCGCGTACTTCAGTTTTTACTGACACTATTTAAGACCACGGTGAACAGTCCAACGGCATCCCACTTCATCAGTTGATCTTCTCCTGCAAAGTCATCAACTTTTTCAGCATCCAAATTCTATCGTAAGATATTATTCAGTAACATTTTATTTCATTATTTTATTTTTTTATTTTTTTTAACTAAAGAAATCATCTTAAATCTTTCTTCCGTTTTTAACAGATGGCTTCAATGGCAATGGCCCCTATGCCTTATAGTCCTCCGATGCCTTATAGTCCTCCTATGGCTTACAGTCCTCCGATGCCTTATGCAGCCCCAGCTTACGCACCTCCGTCTTACGATGCCCCGTACAACAATTATGAATCTGCCCCGATGCAGTTGGCTCCTTTAGTCGATGATGTTTCCGCCGGAGGAGGTGGTGGAGGTGGTGGTGGTATAATCACCAAATTCTTGGCGCTGCCACTGATCGTCGTGCTCCCCATTTTGATTCCCATCATCGTGATAGTTGTTGTTGTGGCAGGCGGCGGGGGTGGAGGTGGCGGCGGAAACAAACCACTACTTCCCCTTGGTGGAGCAGCAACAACAACCAATGCATACAACGAGACTGCTTACTACGATGAAAGCGGCTATGGAAATGAGTATCAAGATGACAACTACAACAATGACGACAACAACTCCAACAGACCTCATCAAGGCAACAACAACCGCTACCGTCGTCAAACGGAGACCAAGAAGAACATTCCGGCCACTTCCTCGGCTCTTCCATCGATGAGCGTCGCCCAAGTCGAGCGGTTGACCCAGGTCGTCTACGCCGCATTGAATTCGCAGGAATGCATCCAGCGTCTCCTCTGTGAAGTCGGATCCTTGTCCCGCTCCTTTTCCGACTCAACTCGTACGGTAACCAAAGCTGTGGAGGAATACGTTCCAGACAAACTCAAAGACTCCTTCAACATCTTCGCTAAAGCGGAAAAATGCGAACAATTCAAATGTGGATCCCTCAAAGTGAAGAAATAGTTTTTGCCTATTTATGCGATGCCTTTTCTTTCTTATTTCAATTTTTTCATATTTAAATTTTGACGAGACTTGATTGCGTTTTTCAATTCTTCAACTTGTTCTTTGGGAGAAAAATAAAATAAACAACGAACAATTTCATTGATTTTCTGTTAGTTCTCGGAATTTTTGACAAACTATTGATGCGCGTTACCAAATGAAACGAGTCAAACTAACTAATCGAAAGTTATAGAAAATAAGTTGGGAAAGTGACTAAAGAATGCGGCTATATTGCGATCGATAGCATGAACGATGTCTCCATGAATACAAAAACTAATCGTCCAGCCAACAAAAAAGATGGCAAGTCTAAAGCCTTAACAGCAAGATTTCTCTCTGAAAAATCTAGACCTATAGTTACACACGAATCCCTTTTTATAGCAAAAAGCAAAGCTGCTGGGTATAGGAAAGAAGAAACGAGCATCAATCTCTATAATACTAAGAACATAATAGAATATTCGACTAGGAGATAAGAATCAAATGAATTATTGATAAATATGAATTCGAAAAACTCAAGCTTAAAAACTTATGCTTATCAGAACATTCATGTTCTTAGCTCAGCGATCTGAGACTGAAAATTCTCGATCTTTCATCTGAGCTGTCTAGTTTATTGTGATGGAAGAGTTCACTAAGATGTAAAAAGGGCAGACTATGTTATACATATATGTTGGCTTTCAAGGTAAAGGTTAACGTGGGCATTGCTCTATGTATTGACTATCTGTCGAGTGCCAGGGAAATACATTTGTATCTCTATTCCACCGCGAACTCGCCGTTTGGTCACGAGCTATTAGTCATGAGCTCATGACGATAGCCGTTTTCCCAGCTGTGTGTCGCCTTCTTTCTTTGGTTGCGTAAGTCCCGCAAGAAGTGAAGAAGAAAAGATAAAACAAACAAGTATAACATCAGAGACCGACTAAGTGGTTTTAGATAATGCATGAATCCCAGGCCTGCATGTATATAGATCAATAACTGGAATTATTTTCACATCAGCCAGCATATTAAATTCGGGCCGGAAATAAAAAAAAACTGTCCGGAATCTGATGGATATTTGATATCAAGTTATCAGGGTACATACAATGTAGTTGGATTGGATTCTCTAGCTTTATTCCGTGCACATAATAGAGTATGTAGTTGAGGATGTAATCAAGTTGAATCATCAACTCCTTTTGTTTCCTCGTCTGCTGCTATACATCGGCTGTGCGTTTTCACGTGCGTACAAGACGGACGCCGGATGAGGACAGAGCACAGAGAACAGGTATGCGCCACCCCAATAATCCGGCCCGTTGTAACATAAAATCGGTCGTGCTGTGCTGTTCATTCGTGCGTGCTACTCCTTCATTCCGGCACTTTTCCATTCTCTCCCTGGACTGTGTTTCCCCTTATTTGATTTCAAACTTCCGTGTTTCGTCTTGTATGTTCGTTTGCTCCTCTAGTTATATTATAGTTTAACTCTCTCCGAACAGGGTTAAAGACGATCTTTTATTATCCATTCAACTTTGACGCGACCTTTTATTGATCTTTCCGGATTGCCGTTGCTGACTTATATAATACGCTCGATCAAATATGAAAACTTACGACGTTATTGTCTTCTTGCTCAACTGAAACGCATCGTCGCCTTCGGCACCGGAATTTAAAAAAAATGGCGGATGGGAAATCGTTTCCCATTTCTTTTTTTACGCGGAAAATAATTAACTGTCAAGTTCCATCCTATTCTTTCGCGCTGCGATCCTACATATAACACAAAGTGGCTTGCCTTGAGAATAAAATGCCATGCTTTTCTTGCTCGTCCTGCGAGGATCGGCTGGACGACTGCTTTTGACTTTTCGGTGCGGAAGCCAAATCGGCCGAGAACTTGTCGAAACTTCTCCGGCCATAATAATAAACGGCCATTCCTTTTTTTTCCAGCTGTCGTTCAATCGACGTACAAAAATGAGCAATATGTAATCAATAAGGGTAAAACGCTAACCATAATATGATCTGCATATCGTTGGATTTAGTTTGAATTGATTTACTGATCTGCTGCCCTTGGTCTCTAAACTTTTCCAATGACACCGAAATACTTAATCTTCAAAATATATGAGCTATCTAGCGTGATATGATCAAAAAAGCAACTTGGGAAATCCACGTAGTACATGGAAGCACGCAAAGAAGCCATCAGACGTCACAGCCAATGACGTCATGCGCAACGTAGGCTATAGCTATCGACTGTTGGGGGAAATCGTGGAAGTATATAACGTCTGTGAGTGTGGCGTGCACGATAAAACTTGCGGGCAATGCAAGTTAGAATATATAGTTGTGTATGTATTATTGGGGAAAAATAGCAGCACACTCCATATAGTGTAGACCAGGGCCGCCAGGAATATCAAAGGAATCCGAGGCAATGAAGATTTATTACGTCGCTAATAGCAAGTGAATTAGTTTCATTATAAACGTGAAGGATAGATCCAAAACAACCAAGAGGATTCCTCTACGTATTCCTACGGAACCCGGCGCCAACCTCGAGTATAATATGTACTATAATAATAACAAATAGAATTGAGATTATAACCAATCTTATTCTTTTGTTGGCGGTGATTAGAAAAAGATGGAGATTGATTTCACATATTCCACCACCCCCGTACAATCAGTGATACTATACTCTGAATATTTAGAAAAAAAAAGAAAAACCTTCGTTAGAGGCTTATTCAAAATGCAGAGAACTTCAGTTAAACCATTCGTGGAACAAGTTAACCGATTAACAATTTGGCCTATATCTCCTGTAATCCCCACAGCTCTATTTCCGTACGGCATTCTTTCTTGGGAAAATAGGCTTCCGTTGGAAACGGTTTCCATTCGTTATCTGCGGCTATTGTACTTTACATCGGCCAAAATCGGGATTAGCATAGAAGAGAAATCTAATGGATTTTGTCATCATGGCTTTATAGATTTTGTTGGCGCGAACAAAAAAAGAAATTTGTCGCTGAATTTATTTTGAGCTTTTGATCGCTGCGATAATAACAATGATACGTGCCCTTGAGAAACTTGGACTGATTTCAATTGATACGCCTTTTAATGATTTCTCTCAAACACCTTAGGGCGCTCTGCGCGTCAGTTGTCGTTCACTGTATAAATTGCCGTGATCCTATACACCCAGCTCGTCATTTCGCCCCATTCTGACGTCAGTTCTCCTTTTGCTAATGATGGCCTATTCTTGGAATCCAAAATCTCCCCGGCCGTGTGTTTCTATTCTGTTAGATCATTAGGTCCGAAATGCCAGGGAGAAAAAAAGAGGGGGAGCAGAGGAAATCACAAGCCACATAAGAGGTGGGTCCAGTGATGTAAGAGCATTTCTTTGACGCAGAGAGATGGCCGGCCTCCACGTACTTTCATTAATCTCATATACAGCCCAGGCTTTTATTGTGCTGTGTGTGCAGCTCTATAAAGAATAGCCAAAAGAAAATTTTCTTTTTTACAAGAGTACTACAGCAAAAGACATAATAATACTCGGTCGGAGACAAGAGTTGGCTGCTAATGAAAATAACATGCAGTATGTCTAAGAGGGAACCAGAGAGAGAACCGAATTTTGGCTTTTCCAGCAGCCTCCCGAACGACAATATATGTAAGTATATGGATTCGGTTTGTGTATACTAATTATAGAACTCGACACACAACGGGAGAGCGACGACATTATTTGATTGTGCTGCTGCTCGTGCCACGTGATTCCCGAGGAACATAAGCAAGGGGCTTCACACTACGCCTCATTCTTCTGATCTAAATAAAAACGTGTTCTATTGTACATTCCCCACACAGCAGCATCGCCTATGCATATGCAAAACAATGATGATGAAGCTCTACAAGAAATTGGCGAGGAACGCGCATATAACGCCAGCGGCTATAGTTATACCTACAGATAGATATATTGCAATTTCATTTTCTGGTTTTCCACATGCTCGAATTATTATTATTATTTTTTTTTTTAAATCAAATAATCCTGGGCGACTGGATAGATTCCAGGAAAATTCTTCCGGAGGAAAGTCAATCATTGATTCTTTTTGGTTGTGAGAAACAGATGAAAGTCGAGCGGAAAATGTCGTCCGCCATTCTTTTGAGCTTGGGAAATAAAAGAAGAAGAAGAATCGTTTCCGCATAATTTCGGATAATAGTAAGTAACGACGCTTCCGCATGAATAACTCAAAGCACAAAGACAAACGGGACTCGAAACAAGAAATGCAAATAAAAATTGAAAGCTCAAATCTCGTATGAAACTCGCCGACACGCAAGCCGTCGTCTATGTGTATAGCAGCGCAACTGCGCGATCTATCGCACATCTGTTGTCGAGCATATACATTATACACAGGAGCAGGGTGGGCGACGGGAAACTAGTATATAGACCAGTTCCACGTATACTTGACATATCGCGTCGTGCTGAGAGGATAGTTCTATATAGTACATCCAGCGCAGCAGCTAGCGTTACATAAAAGAATAAAAATGGATTGAAGTCGGAGAGAGAGAGAGTTTTGAGGACATTTGTGCGTGCCCTGCATCTCAACTTTGGTCTTATACAACTGGGGAGGGAAAAAGAAAAAAAACAAAAGACCTTGTCGCCGTGCTCTAATATAAATAGTTGAAAATAAAAAATGGAAGACAACACAGAAATTCGTGGAAATTCACGGCGGACAGAGAATGTCAATAAAAATCCAAAAAGACGAAATAACGACTGGAAAATCTTTTGACGAATCAAGACAAGTATACAATAACCGGTACCTACTGTTCGCAGAGGCTGTGCATTTTAATGTGACGGGGGGGCGCAATATCACGCTGGCCTTATTAGAATTGACGTTGTGGGCAACCGAGCGATACATATCTATTTATAGCTGATATGCAATAGAGATTCACTCGACCGTTATACAAATGCACAAAGTTTAGACATGTGTGTGAGCGTATAGCTACAACATATAGGAGCTCCGGGATGATATATGGCGATAGAATAAGGCCAATGTCACCTACACCACTTGATTGATGTGCACAGACTCGTCTCGATTCTAAGATACCAAGCGCACAATTTGAATTTCTCTCCAGCCTCACCGGAATTTTGTTTCAGTCTGTTTCGGCGAAAGACTTCCGTGATGCACGTGTCAGATCACTATATAGCCCGTGGTGTTCCAATAGACAAGACAATATAGCGGGGGTGAGACGGGTATTAATATTGAAAAGTGAAATTCAATCTCGATTTCAGATGTATAGTTGGATTCTGAGAAATGATCAAACAATCACCATATGCCATCCCAGGTTGCCGCAACCTAATTATAACGACGAGTGCGGATCGAATTCTTTCTTTTTATTTTCTCGGGGCTGTTGCCTCTTTATCGACTTGGATGAAAGAAAGAAAGTTCAAGGTTCGAAAAGTTGTTGATATTTGCAGTACAGCGCGATAAATAAATCGGCGAGTCTATTTCGTTCCGCTGCTTCTTATTTTATCTTTGGCACGTGCGCTGCTGCTCTTTGTACCGTACCACCTCGTCTCTCTACCTGACTTACATTATAGCTTTAGAAGAAGTGATCAATATTTATGAGGCCACCCAATAAAACATCAGCAGCAGCACACACGCTTCCATTTACGAAAATTTGGATATGAAAGAATTAGGTGCCATTAGCAAGTTTAACGAGAGCAACTTGGAATATATAGGGTCGTGACTCACGAAGCTTTTAAGTATGCAAAGATTCGATTATTCTTTTCAGACAATTTGCTTGGCAAATTACCAGCCCACCCCCCGAGTTTATTTTGAGAAAAGGATGCTGTAGGTATCCGCGACGAACTCATTTTTCTCTATCTTCGCTCTTCTCGGGAATTTGATTTTGAATTTCTTTCGTTTCTTGTTTGCTAGTCGAATTGGCTAATTGCCGTCACCGTCTCGGAACGTTTCCGCCCAGAAATCTCTCCTCGATCTATCCCGAACTACACCATCCTCAACAAAAAACAAAATTGCTAATCATATTTGTCTTCCTATACGCAATAAAGCCCGTCTCGAATAATCTGAATGAATTTCATAGCCTTTTATATATTTCCGTGGAAATCTTCTTTGCTTTATACAAGTCTTCCTATGAGGGGTGTCGTTGCATTTGGCGTCTAATACGTTCAAAAAGTCAAGTGAACAACAATATCAGCTATTCCATCTACGTGCTGCTCGTCTTTGTCGCTCACCGCAAGCGCGCAAGGTTGACATTTTCCCGGTGCAGTCGTTTTACCAGCAGCACGCGCCGGGGCGTATAACTGCTGCCTAGCATCAATATGTGCGATCCATTCGAATGTGCTGTGCGCCTTGTTGTTCTTTGATTTCCTGGTAATTCCCCCCACTCCCCTGCCCACTATAGAGAGGATATACACAACAACTTGATTTTCACCTTTACAAACATAGACGTTCGCAGTGAACCGCGTGCGCGTATTGAAAATTCTAGCCCGCAGATTTTCGGTTTGTTTATTCGCCCCGGGGTACAAGGTTGTGCGTGATATTCCTGCCGAATTCATCCGACGCATTTCCGCAGGATTCTGGATCGCTAGGTAGTCCTATCCTAAATAGACGCTGTTTACATGGTTTTGTCTGCCGGAATCAGTGTTATAGAGAGTACATTTTTCTTGGAGAGTACATCCTTTTATCCCCTTACGCTTTTGCTGTTCGCGGATTCGTTGACGAAAACAAGAGGAAAGAAGAAGGGAAAAACAAGCGCCATGTTATTTGTAAACCGATCCTGTATTTATAACCATAGTTTGGGCGATGTAGTGATGACAACAAAATCAGCTCGCGCCAGTCTATATCGATTGTGTCTTCCAGGATCCGGCTCAAGGATCGACAAGACTTACACACACCGATGCTGCGCTAGAGATTGTCTGATCCTGTGTCTGTACTTTTCCGGATTCGGGTCAAGCAATCAGAAAAGTTGCCCATGTACGGGCATCATATAGAACTATCAAGATACTGAAACAAAGTATCTACCGATATTACCCAATAATCCCCCCCCCCCCCCACTAATCGAAGAAAAGAAAATCAAGTAAATAAATCACGAACAATTTTAGTACGTGATCCGCAGTAGAAAAACTGCCCCCAAAAATATTAGGAGCAATTAGCAGTTTTACTCGGACACTTTGTCGTCGTTTGATTGAATCAAATCACGCAATGGGCTATTAGGTTTGATTATATCCAACGCTCGGCGGTTAATGACGAAAGTTATTAGTTTAAATTACAACAGCTGATATATGCAAAAAAAACAGATTTTCAAGGAGAAAACATCAATCGAAAACTTCATTGTAAGATCTGCGAACTACAAGTGTTTCAGGGTGACAGCGTTTCCCATTTGTACCTAGGATACATATTTGAAAGTTGTTGCGGGGGACCCTGGCAAACTCTGCGCACCATAGATTGGACGATATCAAAGAAAGAAGAACCAGCAGGATCCTATAGTAATGCAAATGACCCAACAGATAGGATTTTGTCAACTTATTCTCTCGCCATCCACGGCGAACTTGAGACTGAACAAACAAAACAAATCTTAATTTTGTATCGTTCAGATTAGAAAGTTTGGCTGTCTGAATGAGAGCCCCATGGCAACAGTTACCCGCGAACTTGGAAGGAGAGAAGATAAAATATTGACGACACTTAGGAGATGAGAATTAACAACTACGGCAACCCAGCAGAGGATCGACTCGTTTTAAAGATTTTTAAAAATGAAATCACAAGCTGCGCAAAACGCCTTTTAAGCTTTTCGTGATGATCCTCGTGACGGGAAGGATCATTTCTGAATTCAGATTATTAGCTGGATACGGGCAGGAACTGGTGTGAGAGGCAGGATCACAGACGTGAACAACTCTAAAATCTCTTGATGATCTATTGACGAAATGCGTTCAAAACCTCGACAACAACTTGCGAGCTGCTGATTCAGTTTGCCTTGTCGAGTAGATAAGACGCGCGGGTTTTGAATAGGGCGGTCTTATCGTTGTAAAGGGGATCAGAGAGAAGAATAACTGGCCGATGAATGCAATCATCCGGCCGGCACTCACTTGTACACCTCGCCACCTGAAAAAGGTTCGTTAGGAGAACCACCACCACCGCCGTCCCAAACGAACGGAAGACGAGGAAATGTAATAGGAAAGAGACTGACTCGACTAGCGGGAAAACTCTTTAATGCACTCGCCACTTTTCTTCGTCCGTGCTAGTATATGTAGAGTCAAACCTGCACGTGCTCTACGTACGGCATTGCACCGTATACACACCAACTTTTCGACAGGCATCGGCAACTCTCACAGCTCGGCATTCTGCACACGTGTGCACAAAAGGCCCGTGAAATCTCTTGGCTCATTGCCATAGTTTCTTCGACTATTCTCTCTGTTTTCCGGGATCGATTTCATCTCACTCCGCCCCTAACTACTCTCATCAACGGTGGAATAAGATTGTCAGTGTAAGCCGTATGTGTATTTCCTCAGACTATATATTCGTTGAAATCAATTTGGCTAGTCTAGTTGTTTAATTCGATGCAGTGGTCGCAACGACGAGATGCCGGTAAAAAAAATGTCTTGTTGCACTTTGCTTGTGTTTAAAAAGTTTTTCAAATTCTAATATTTTCGAATGGAATGGTTTACCCACAGATAAAGTTGTGAGGTACAAAAACATGCCTGATCTGCAGTCGTTCGAGAAATGTTTTAGTGAACCCTAACTGAGAAAAACAAAAACGGAGAGAGAAAACAGTTGCAGTCAACCGCCTAGCTCATCAGGAATAAACATACTCTTTGACTACGATTTACAAACAACGGCACCCAAAATTGTCCAAAAGGAAGAATAGAGATCAATTGTGTCCTACCTTTATGCCTGGGAAATACAGCCAGACACCCACAGTTGCTCCATCCATCCGCTGAAGAGTTATATTACACCAGCAGACGGGATAGGGTAAAAGGGTGTCCTCGTGAATACACCCACACTCACATGGGTGTACACGTTGACATTTAAAAAAAGGGGAAAAAGGGAGATCCATAACTCGGCCGACATCAGTAGTGTCTCCAATCAAGAGGAATGCTGTTTATCTAAATAAAAATAGAAAATGGGTTACGAAAAATATTAACAGAATAACAACTAGTCAGGAAAACTTGAAAATGAGACACTGGGTAAACCGTAATTGTTAATAAATGGGATAATTCAAGGTTCCCATGTAATGCACTGCATTGACGTAGGTAATGCAACATTATAATATCTATAGTAGGTCACAGGTCGATAAAAGAAACGAAAATCATTACCCAAGCGATGAGACTTCTGGTGACATGCTGCTCAATACCAGCACAAGCCAAACTTGCATATTGATAGTGGTTATGATGGCTGGCTCTGGGCCCAAATCTGCCAAAAAAAGAAAAAAAAAGTTCATAGTACAAACAAACTGACATGCATCGTCAGGGCGATGGGGCAATCACAGGGTAAATGCTAGTCGTTACTCGTTAGGAAGTAACATTTCCCAAATTTGAAACAGGTCTCTTCTGTAGCTCCCACAATCATTCTATAATTTGTATTTTTAGTTTTATTTACCAGCTAAAGAGTATGACGGTTATCGAAAACAAATAAGTCTGTTTAAATCTGGAACTTTGCGGGAACTTTGTCACGGACTTCTTCGAAATTTTTAACTCTACGAAAGCAGACGACACTTGTCGAAAATTGTTCTAATCAGCATGCTTACGAAATAAGTTATCGATAGAAATTAGAAAAGATAAAAAATCGAACTCCCCCCCTCAAAATTAATTAATTAAAATAAATAAATAATTAAAATAAATAATTAAAATAAATTAATCTAACCGCTCAAAAACGATAAGGAAATAAGTTGAGGGAATAAGTTTTAGTTGAAAACTAATAAGTACCATTTCTGTTTGCTCTAAAAGCCAAGAGGGAATCATTTTTGCATTAAGATATAGATGGGGGATAATGAATCAATGTCGTCATTCATAGGAGAGTGAAGGAGAGGCTATGACCTTTCTTTGACTCTTTTGCTTTGGCAAAATTCTTGGTTCAACACCTAAAGCCGTGACTAGTTGGCACCCGTTGGAACGCGTCTCGGCGCTATAAATGTCCTTTTCCTATCACCCCCCACCGAGTGACCGTCATCACGTCGTAATTTTTTTTTTACAAGTTAATTTGATTTGAACGAGCCTAATAATAACCCGAAAGAATTTCATTCTTCATCCCAAGGCTCTCTCCTTCACACAAACAGACACCAATAAATTGGCAGACACTCATAGCCAATTACTCACCCGGCTTTGAAAAATCTTGGAATCAATTCAAAACGACGACGCGAAATTTCAGTTTGAAAAAATGCGCCAAGATTTATTTGCCCCGTTTTGGTTGGCCTTAATAACTCATAGTCTACCTTTCAGCTTTTCCAGCTGTTGTATTAATCATTGTGTAATGTCGACTATGCTAATGCTGTTATTTTGTGCTCACATGCAAATATGGATGGAATTATCCACTTTTTTATTGGGCGGGGCTAATCAGCTCCACTCTGCCGTGCGTAATGTGTCGCCAATTGACCCGGAATGAATTGGAACAATGATTTACAACAAAACCAAATAATTTGGCTTTGAAAAAAACGGCAATAACAGTTCAATAATCTTTCGATTCTTTAGCCTTTTTTGTATTATTTCCGTCCTTTTCTTTTATCCTTAGATTTCGGCCAGCCAAGTGGAAACTGCAAGCTCAATTATACGGAGAGAAGAATGGAGGGTCGAACTCAGTTAGTCACTCACGTATACGGAAACTCTGTCTACGATGCATCGGCTTATTAGAAATGATTGGACGTCATTCGATTTCGTACGGACCGATGGCCCCATCAATCATTGCGCCCCGTTCTATATAGGCGGAGTTTCAGGATCGGCCCAGTGATTCACAACATACAGTAGGATACCTACTACAACTCCCGACGTCGAGTTAAAAATAAAACCCTCGTAAATTATGACGATAATAATAAAAACCCAAACAGGAAAAAACCGGTCTAAAACGGTAGAAAACTTCCGAGTAGTATTTTTAATGCAGTGTAAGTCGCAGCAGGTCTTGGATCTTTAAACATTTACGTCATGTATCCATCACAGGAAGAACTATATTAGGCTTTGCAAGTAAAACTGGGTAATATTTTATGACGCGGAGAAATTCACGATATATAGAAGAACGTGACCGGATGGAGTGGGAGTGTATAGTCCCTGAACGACCAACAAGATAGATACGAGAGTTGAATTGACGAATAAAACGACTCTGAAAAATGAAATAAATTTCACTCGAGTGTTTGTATCACCCACACTGCTGCTGCTGTAATAATAATAACTTTTATACGACAAGAGATCCGCAATAGAACCGGCCTATGTGAGGTTTAAAAAAAGAAAGACATCAGCAATGGGAGCGAAATGGCAACGTCCAATGAATAACAATGATCCGGCGGAGGCCCACGACCAGGCTGTGTTTTGGCCGTCCAGTATAAATATACTGACGCAAGAGAGTCTTTTTGTCTTTTCACGCATGTTCCCGCACTTGACGAGAACGTGCGTCGCGAGGCGAAAGAAAAGAGAGCGGAGCAATTTTTCACGTCACTGAATCCTTGAGCCTGGTCGATACGTGTATTGGAGAAATGATGGAGGATCAATTGAATCGGCAGGAACGAGCACAGATTTTATTGGCTGGTTGCTGCTGCTATCCTTGTGTTGTGGCTATTATCGTGTTCACCACTTCACTGACGATGGTTAGGATATAAAACTATATCTTGCCATTTATCGTTTCCATATAATCTTTTTTCTTTGGCAACACAGCCATTTTTCAAGATTTAAAAACATAATCAGAAAAGGTGACGATGGGCGTTTTTCTGAAAACCATTTTATTTTTTTAAAGAAAATCAAAATGAATGAGTAGGAAGGGCCTGTATCAACAAAACAAAACAAACATAATTTTTTTGCTTCGTTTACTTGGAAAAAGATCAAAAATAAACAACGAAAAAAATGGCTTTTCTGGGTCTGTCTTGGAATCCATTTTTTATTTAGCTAACCGTTCCCCCTACTTTCATTCCAAAATGGCGGACGAAAAAAGGGGGGAACGGTTCGCACTTCTTCGATACTTTCCGACAATCAGAGACAAAAGCGCAGACAAGTGACAAACGCTTTCCGAAGCAATTTCCGTGCACAAAGGCCAGTATGCCGGAGAGGCCGACACGTGGTTTAATTGGCTCATGGAGATTTTACTGATCAGAAAAGCGTGAAACAGTTTTGCAAACATTATTGATCGTGCCGTTAATTCTAAACTATCTACAGCCATTTTATGTGCTGCATATGTAAAGGAGAACGTCACGTGGTCAGAGAAGAGGATGGCGAATTCAGCCATGCACAGAACATCAGTCACTTGACCATAATTTCGCTGTCCATTCCACCATTTTGTGAAATATGGAAAAATTGTCGAAAAACAAAATCTAGTTGCGTGCCTGCACAGTGTGACGTAGTGAAAACAGCAGGGAATATGAAGATTCATCAATGTCTTGAAACAATTGAACTTGGAACACAAATGCGAACAAACTTCCAGCAGGTGAAGTTGTTGTTAGTGAAGTTGTGCTGAGTGGCTCGCGCAGGCTCCGTGATGACATAAGACACGAGTGCGTGCAATTGTCTTCCGGACTAATCCGGCCATCGTTCTGCACAGTGTGTGTGTCTGGCGGAATGAAGAGGCTACGCATCGAATACGAACACACTGGGATGGCCATAAGGGCAGAGAGCCATACAGAACGAGCCAAAGGACGTGACCGGGGCTCAGTTGTTGTCGGGAATCGTCTCTATGTGGATCTTGTTTTATTTTCTTCTATATTGACCAGTTTACGCTGACATTTTCAAGTTTGTTTAGAGGCCACCGTCTTTTGAGTCAATATTGTCTCGACATGAACTCGCTGGACCATCTCGAGTGAAGAGAAGTGATGTGGATTCTCATCATCTTAAAAACAAAGTGTGTTTAGTGCGAATTTTTTAATGAACCGGTTACCTTATTGACGTTTTCTACGAGACTAGACACATCAAACTTCGATTTTGGCAAAGTGACGTAGCCAATTACACACGCCCACGGCCCTCGATTTGTCCAGCAACGCACAACACTCATGTTTTGTGGTAAGTTTCTTGTATTCTTTCTTTTTGGGGTTTTTTTTTGAGATCTTACATCGTATGGGCTGTTATTAGCTTATGGGTGAGCAGCTTTAGGGCCCTGTTGTCCCGAGGGGCGTGATGTATTTGATTCGCCTAATCCGTAATAACGTCCATTTACGTTTAATCTAACATCTGCGGTTTAGAATGTCGTTTTAATTGAGGAAATAATCGACGTTAATCACTGTCTTTTTGGAAAGATTTGGGAATGGCAAGTTGGGACAATATCAAATTTCTATTGACGGACTCTGTGCACCAACAAGGCAAACGGGACAAGGTACCGAAATCCAATCATGGGAGCAATCACGAGGAAAGATCAGAGGCCCCTTCAAGTTTCGATCAGTTTTTTTACAGGCAAGGGTGGAAGTATTTTAAGGACGACAACACTAGAAGATTGCTTCTTCTCTTTTCCCATCAGATTTTTGTCATCTTATTTTCTCTCGTGTTCCACTATCGTGATATACCTCCCAACGCAATTTTCTTCTTTCTTGTTTGTCGTCGTTGTCTGACTTTTTCCTATCCGTTTTCCGAACAACCCACACCGCCAACATAACAAAAACCAGTCTAGACTCTAAAATGTACTGTAAGACGGATCAAAATTTTATTAGCCAAAGGATTCGCGTGTGTCTCGTTTGTCCTTTTCCATCTTCGCCAAAAGATATTGCAAATAGCTTCTTTTAATGCTGGGTTTAAGAGATGTATTTTCTCCCTCTAAGGCTCTTACGTCATGTCTGCAACCGATAGTGGAAGCACTACCGCCGCATCCGCAAATGTCGGAAGCAAAATTAGAAGAAAAAAAAAGTGGGCGAGGTCTTATAGATAATGCATTGGGCCGTACTTATCGGCTAACATGGGCAGATGAATCCGATGAGGAAAAGGGCATCGCAGGCTGTATAAGAAGAAAATAAGAAAAGGCAAAAGACTCAATCAAGTTCCTCCTCGTTCTCCTTTCAAGAGTGGAAAATTGTCCCCCAAGAACAATGGGGGGAAATAAGCGACCAGATGACGGCCGCCGGCAGTCTCCGTATTATATAATAAGACGCACGACGTCAGTGTTATTAACGATGTTCTTGCCATGGCTGGCCGTCCCCATCATTGGGCGTTAATTGATAAGTAGCCACCTAGGATGCGAGGGTCGGAGCGGACGCTGTCCATCTCGTCACCAGCCCGTCTAGCTTCTATAAACAGATGGTGGCACCAGCACAGAGACCAGCAGCACATGGTTTCGATCCGTTTTGTCTGGCGGAAATGAAGATACGGTTGAGCGGACCATTTCTGTGAATGAGGCGGTCAATTTTCTTCCACTTGCTGGGCAACTCTGTTGAATTTTCGCGTCGACGACCACGGCAACTTCCATATCTGTACATCAATGAACCACTCCACGATAGCGATCGTTATTACATCCGATTGAGAGACTTCCAGCGCTCTTGACATTTAGTGGTTCTAATGGCAACTGGCGGATATAGAACAGTGAACGTGTGTTTGTTTTAGAGCAGCTTCCTTATAATGGCGGGAGGGTCTTTTATAACCTGCATTATATTTGGAAAGACGAACGACAACACATGATGTGGGATAAAAGAATAAGGAATGAGTTCTTGGTAAAGTGGAAACGACAAATGTAGAATTTGCAAACAAGAATGATTGAATTTCACGTTTCTTGACTCGATAACCTCATACATTCTTATTCTTCTTTTCATTTGAAATAACATTGTAGTCTGAAAAAGCACACGTCTGAGATATTTCCAACTATTTGGCTTGTGCCAATTGAAGTGCATTCTAACGATCCCGTCTCTATGAATACCAGACTTTTTGGCTTTGGCATTCTTCGTAAAATCTTATTGTGTTGCTCTGTCCAAATTGTTGGAACCTCACGCCTTGTTCGTTTGAGTGGGAACATTAAAAGCAGACAGTTGAAACATTGATGCCTTTTAGTCAAACTCTTTTATGGTAGGTCGCAGATAGACTGACAATCCTTTCTCTTTTCATTCGTGGCCACTTTTCTGTGCCATTTCATATGAGTGTCCTATGGCGCCTGTCTTTTTGTGGTCTATTTTCTTTCTTGCGTTCGTCCTTCGTCGCCGTTTGATTGTTTTGTCACCAGTAGCAAAAGCTATTCGATCCAGCGCCAGGAAAACGGACGGGCCGACCGTAAATTTTCGCTCGGTTCTTTTTTCTTTCAGCGCTTGTCTGTTGTCGAAAATGCGGACCCAAATTCAAGAGAGAATAATGGCCAACTTTGATTGTCCTAATGGCATTGGAAGCGTCCAGAAATTTTCGCTTTCCCATTTCCTGTTGTGTTGTCGGTTGGTTTTGCGTCCGCATTTCTTTTCTCGGTTTTATTTCTTTTCTTTTTCTCCCGTTTTCGTGGTAGATGAATCTAACTTTTCTTTTTGTTACGATTTTGTGTCAATAGGGTGTAGAGTAGCGACGTTTGCGGCTTGGAACTGACGAACGAATCCGATGCCAAGAAAGTGAGCAACATCGTCCAAAAGATTCCATCAAACGGGAAAAGGAAAGGATATAATAAAGAGAATGAAAGTGGAATGCTAGCTGTTTCTCCATCTGGTAGAAGGAAGAAACAGGAATCGATCCAGTCGTCCGTGAACCTTATTCAATTCAGCCACAGTAAGTGATTTTTCTTTTCATCCTAAAATAAGGTTTTGAAATCGTGCGGTGCCAAAGCGACAGCTTACATGTACATTTTTAATATGGAGAACCAGTCTTTCCATGAAATCCGTGAGCTCTTGTATCTCTTAAAGCAACCTTAAAAGATTCCGGGCAATTATGCGGCTCCAAGTTTGAGTTGAGCAAATCTCATCAAATATGCTCCGTGTCCCTTTTGTTTGATTGTTACCATGTCTAGTAAGATGCCTGCACCAAGACTGATAAACTCTTGTGTACACTGGCTTGGAGGCTTGCTTGTTTGGGGAGTTTAAAAACATATATTTTTCATCTCGACAGCGTCAGTAATTCCATCTGGCATCCCATAATGGAAGGGGTTTTACAATTTGTGAGGTCTAATAATCATTTTTGCCACATTTATTTTTGAAGTCACCTCCACTTGCTTTTACTCGTGCGTCTCGTTCATGGGGGAATTTGAAACAACTTTCACTGTTGACGACGAACACGCACGGAAATTTATTTCCAAGAACTGCTGATTGCAGGAAATGAGAAGTGGATCAATTTATAGATGGTGATTAATCGCTTTGACGAGACGCATATTGCTACCGTTGAACAGGCCACTAAAAACATAGCCCTTGGGTGAAAATGCCGCTCAGCGTTTTTTCTTGTGACTAGTTTATCAAGAACAGCTGCATTTTCTTCTTTTATCATTTTGTTTGACAACCCATTTTCTAAGTTTAGTCGAGACAATCACTAGCCGTTATTAGAACTTGAAATCAAGACATGACGTTGGCATCAAGTTCTAAAGATTGTTTAAACCGGTCTAGTAAAAATTCAAATTTAGGCGCCAGAACAAAAAAGGAAATTTTGTTTTTGCAGTTGTCCGTGTGACTGACGCACATCCGCATCATTTCCCGGCGTGTAGGATCGCACGCCATCAGAATGGCAATGGAATGGAAAGCGAAGTGAATGAAGCTATTACATTATTCTTTGAATAGAAAAATCGGTTGACGGCGTGAAGCGCTTCAACGCAAACCGACCGTTGCATTTGAATATCAATAAAATTTTCGTTCGGGCTTTGTTCCAGACTCTCCGGCCACCTTTAGGCTATCCCTATGTTTTCGGCTGGCAACCGAGAAGAACAAAAAAGAAAGAAAACTCGACGAGGTGTGGGTGTTTAGCAATGGCTGCCAGCTGTTCTCCCATGGTGATGACCTTATGAACGCAGAAAAACTGCCTAGTCAATGCAAATGACGGCGATCACGGACGGCCTTTTTCTACTATACTACTACTACTACTACCGCTGAAGTCGGGGTTCTTTCAGGCGCTTTGTTCTTCTCGTTCTCTCTGGTTGCGACGCTCTTGTGTGAATGAATGATCAGTCAAACGACAGTAACGACGGGAGGGGGAGGAGCTTTTCGGTCTGCACGATTCCCGCACCTCTCCCTATGGCCTGGCCATAACGACGTTAATCACGCCAGTCTTTGATTTCCCACTTAATAGCAGCCGTTTGAAGTGTGTGGTTGACAATAGTCGAGCGGGAGATATAGAGCCATCACCATTAGATGAGATAATAACTGTTGGGAAGTATATAGCTGCGATTCTTCAGATCTTTTGTAATGAACTATTTTATGTTAATGAACTAACCCTCCTGAGTGTCATATCCTTTCTGCATTAGGCTTTTTGATTGTGCTGGGAGAAAATATCGATCGCCGGCCAAGATGAAACGTGTCCTCTTGAAGCACGTCGTCTTAGCATTTTCCCAAACAAATAGCACAATTGTCTTGCTGAAAATTTGAGAGAGAGTTTTCTTGGTTTTTTTTCTCTCTTTTCATCCACGTAATACGTACGACTCGAGTCACACGATTTGATTAACTGCGAAAGGCGATATACTTTTTTCAATATATCAGAGAGGATGGCGGATCTTGTTTGCATTTGCCAAGAATGAACAAATGTTCTTGGTAGAAGTGACTCATTTCAAGTAATGTCCAACAGCGGAAGATGATCTGTTTTTCCGTTTTTAACGACATCATGAACCGTGGACTTGAGATTAAATTGTCGACCCTATTCCACATTTTCTTTATCTTTCCATCCACAATTATGCACATTGACTACAGAATCTACGTCAGAGCCTAACAGTTTCTTCGATGCTGCTAGGACGTCAATGGCTAATTAGTGCGATGGCAATTTTCGGTTCAGCGAACACGGTCTTTCGTAAATTAATTATTTGTCGTTAGATTATGTTTCTTGCTGGCTGCAAGAGCCTACGGGAACTTTATGGAGGCGTAATGTATAATATTCTATGAGGGTCTCGGATGCCGAGGGAAAGAATTTGGACGGAAAAGTAGGAACGCCTCATCTGTCCGTCTTGCCATCGATCTCGATTCGTCATGACTCACAAAGTTGATGGATATAAGGAAATGTCTTGTTGTCGGAAAGACAACGTGCCCTGCGATTGCTGCCTCTTGTTGTTTCTTCTGCCGCTGAGATGGGCCGGCAGCGATCGAGTCGTCGTGTACTGGGTCACGCCCGTGAACCCAGATGCAGACGCAGAGACGGAAATGGATTACCGTCCGCCTCGTCGGTCTTTGGCTGCTGACTGGAGGAGGAAGGAAATGGGTGGGATTGCGAGAGAGAGAGAGAGAGAGAGAAGAGAGAGGACCTGTCATCTCCGCCGCAGCAACGACCAGTGCAACTCGGCGGGAATGGAACGGACGCCAACTTTCTCGCCCACTGTTGAGGGGCCCTGTCATTGCTCTTTCGCCATCGCTTTTCTTACTCCCGTCTGTATCGTTTCGTTTTTGTTTTTCGGGAGGGAGGGAGGGCTTAGCCCTTTTGTTTTCTGTTGATTTATTTGTCTTTGACTCTTTGTGCTTATCCACTGGCAACAGTATTTATAGTTGTTTCTTGTTACATTAACGATCGCCCACGCTGGGTGTAAAGCCCACGTCTCGAGGGATCGGCAATTATGAAAGGAACGAATTACAAATATTGTTGCGAAATTGGATATTGATTGCCAGCAGAGTGTGTAGTAGGAGATTGGCTGCAAATTTGCTCGATAAAGTTCTAGAAGAAACTAAACTGGACTATTATCGTCCCGTTCATCCTTTAATTCCCCGAGATCTAATAATGCAACTCGTTGGAAGATGCGCCAGATCCAGACGTGCAAGACGATGGGATTGATGGAGCACTCGCGTTCTCGTTGCGCACTGGTCATTTCTCATTTTCGCGGCCTTTTCCCTCCATTCAGGACGCTTGACGGGATCTAATCGAATTGCTATGATGGATTCAATTATATCTCTTCGTTTTGACGAATCTGTTGGACATATGAGGTTGTTCATTTTTTTGAATATCGGCCTCTTTTTTACTAACATTTTACCTCGAAATCTTAAGGAAAGACTTAATTTAATTCACTTAAAGATGATTTTTTTCTTTTGGAGACGGTACATATCTTTGTAGTGTTTTATCTCGACTTTGCAAACGACTGAATATCAGGATCGATCAGCGACGAATAACGACAGGAAGCCAAGGGAATGATGTCGACCTGACAAATGTCTAACTCAAAAGGGGATTTCGTTCATGTGTACACTCGTTGCAGATGACAGAGTTGGGCTCGTCTTCAAGACAAAGGGAGCGATCTCTGTCTAGAGCTACCGAGTCGATGACGAGAATAAAAGGAACCGGAGAAAAGAAAAAAAAAGATATGGTCGAGACAAGAGCGATGATACGCCAAGAAAATGAGAGAATAAAAAGAAGCCGAACGCGCAGCAGCAGCAAAAAAATACGACAAATAACCCGTTGAAGAAACTCGCGGTCGTCATCTAGATTTTTTCTCCTTCATTTTTTTTTCCTTGTGTGTGTGTGGAGGGGGGGGGGGGAAAGGGGCAGAAGACAAAATGAGATTTGGAGACGGGAAAAGGATTCGGCAGAGAGTGGAGGGCGCGATACTAAGAAGGGAGGTTTCAGATTCAGCCGAGTGGAGAGAAAACCATCAATCAAAATGCCCGCCATCAAACGGTTCCAGACAGTCTGTAGTATAGAACACACTACAAGGGTTACCGTATTCGTCATCGTGATGGTGCGTTGTTTGTGCTGTCTCGGCTGATTCAGACGCTCCTGTTCTCGTACATACAAGATGGGGCTGGAAAATGTGAAAACTACTGGAACGTCGATTCATTTTCATTCCCATTTGCCCTGCAGTAGCCGTGGTTCTCGTTTATTTCATGCACCTAATAGCTAATGGTATGTGCTTCGGGGTGTAATCAGTTGACTCATGTCCGTTTGGCTCGAGTCTTGCAGGAAGGGTGGGGGAGAAGCGGTGCCGCCGTGTCTATTCTGCATGAACGAATTGGTCACGAGGTCGACTTTGATGGAAGGACTCGAGTCACGTGCGCTTGTACAGGCCAGTCGTTCAATTCGGCTCTGAATTTCCTTTTATTGAATATTTCGGATTTTGTGTGCGTTTTACTTCTTCTTTTAAAAATGGACGTTATTGATCTGGAGGAATTAAACTTTTAAACACATTTGAATTTCCCGCTAGAACAGGACGGAAGCTATTGTGACGCATCGTCGCGCAGACTGTAGCGGACAATTTACTGGAATTGTTGACGATAATTCACTGTCAAGCTTCGTGATGCGATGCCTTTTTTTCCACGATGGAAACTGCGTCCTTGTTCCAAGAATCCACTAGGCTCGGCCTTTTCTCTGGTTGAGTGCCCACGGCATGCAGGCAGGCAGGCAGGCTGACGGTTGATTGACTTGCACGTCAATAACAAACTTCACGTTCTATTTCCCATTGTTGCTGCTCAACCTTTTATTAATTCATAATCACTGAATCCCGAAGCGAAATGTAAATATGAAACGGGAGGTTCAGATAATTCGTTGTCCTTCGTGTGGGTTTTTTGTTTGGATAAAAGAAAAATCAACAAGTTGTTGTTTCGTTTTCGGGAGAAATCACGAAGTACACGAGGGACAACACATTACTGATGCGTGTTTCTTTCATGGACCTCGTATGGCAATGAATTTATATTCTACGAGTATCTGAATGAAAATTGATTTTCACTTTTCGTGACTCCCGCTTCTCGTGATCGACTGGGAATCAATTTGAAATCTCTTTACAAGGTCAGGAAGAAATCTACTCGGAAATGTCCTTCATACTTAGGGATTTGAAGAAGCCATCAGACGTTAATCACCCAAGAGACCGTGAAAGAGCTATCGTATCGTGAGTGGTATAGAAAGTAGGAAGTCCAGGCAGAAAGGTTGGAAAGGTTGGGAAATCGATCCATCTTAATCTAAGGGGAGGAAACTAAGAATATCAAATTTATTGAAATGAGGATCTAATGCTCTCTGCGGAAATTTAAATATTAAACGTCGACAGGTGATGCAGATCTCAAAGTAACAGCCACTCTGAATGGGTACGATTGTTGAGCAAGCTTTATACCTGTCTTGATTCTCGTCTAAAGGTTGTCTTAGTTGAAACAAGTTACAGCCAATTATGCTCTTCGCTCGTCATCTGCGTATTGTGCTCGCTCGAGCTTCGCACTCACAACTTGGGCGAGAAAGAAATGGTAGAACTTTGGCATTTGTAAGAAACAGCTCAATTCATGTAATTTGTGAGATTTGTAGCCGGGAGCGCCAAAGTGGGATGAGTGAAGAGTATAGGAATGAGTCATGGACCATCTTCTAAATTTGTACAATCCTTGGATAAAGTATAGGCAGAGAAAGATTACAATCCCATCTCGTTTTCTTTTCTTTTTTTTTCTGGCTCAACTCTGAGGAGAATACACTCGCGATTGGAGATTGACCCACTCGATCTGTTGATTTTCCCTGAATGACAAAATCATTCTTTCACCATAAATTGCTCTCTATTAGCTTATTTCAAATTTCTGTGTAGCATTTCGGCAGTTCCTAATGGTAGCAATTGAAGTTCCCCCCATCGTTTTTGTGACTATACATTTAAAGTCAATTGTATTGGTTTTATTCTGTTCACGTTGCACGGGGAAATTCGACTACTCACGCCTTTTTTTTTCTTTTCTTTTCCAAGTAAATTGCCTCGCTTGGCTTCCAACTGATCTGGCGTCTTTCTCTGATTTGAAATTGCGATGCCACATCTCATTTCACGTCTGGTGTGTCATTGCACCGACATTATTTGAAGTTCTCCGAAAATCCCTCGCTAAGCTTGTTCACTCTCATTGTATCATTAGACGACGAGACGAAGAGAGATTTATGGAAGTCTACTGCTACTGTAATCTACACAGTATACATCATTACGCATGCCGCCAAGTGAGAGCGGGGCCTGTCCATTAAGCTCTGAAGATAAATAGTTTGTAGACAAGAAAATCTGCAACACGTTCCATCCGCTTTAATGGCGGTTTCCCTTGAGCTCGGGCTTATAACGACTTTTTTTTTTCAATCAATTTTTATCTCGTTAGTCAAATTATGAAAGGAAAATAGAGAAAGGTTTGTATTAACAAGCAGCGGCCAAAGCATAACAAACAAACGGCGCAAAAGATAGCTCTTGAAAGTCTGTGAGGGAGTGGTCGTGGGCATTTGTTTGTTTTTCTACTTTAATACTCTTCTTTTGTTGACATACCTGTTTGATTCCCGTTGAACAACTTTTCTGGAATATCTGAGGGCATCTTGATGAAAGGCAACAAGTGTCTTTTTGTCTTTTGCTTGTTTACATTGCGTGACGGGACGTAAAATGATGAGAGATTACAGTGTATTTTGCTTGCATGTTTTCTCTTTGCATCGATCCGCCATCTCGCAAATGGACCCTGAGGGGTATCCCGGCTGCTGAATGCAAATAAACGCGGACTTTTAAAAAAATAAAATGAAAAAATTGTCGAATTCTCTTGACGTGCACAGCACCTCCCTGAAGCGCGTGAATTATACACGGCCATTACACTTGGATGGTTACGTCTTTTAATACCGCGTTACGCCTCTTATGTTTGGCAAATTGTCAACGTCGTGTTTATTTCGGGAAGATCCTGCGACAAAACTGGATCCGATGAGGTTTCATCTTTTTTTCTTTTTTGATTGTTTGTTTGCCGGAAATTTGTTGTTTATGTTCCAGTCTGAGTTGGCCGCCTCGGTCGGCTCACGAGCCTTTAATATCCTGCTTGCATAAGTTTCACCTCGAGCCACCGCCGCGCTTAACAAAGACGGGCGTTTAGAAACACACGTAGTAAAACTCTCGTCTATAGTATTACTTAATAAATATTCAGAAATCTCCGCGATGATTTGTGTAGCCTTGCAGGGCATTGAAAACATCTTTGTTGCCGCACTTGAAGGACCGGTTGCTGTCGTTGAACGTTTGATGGATAGTGCAACCACTCACGGAGGGAGTCCATATGTTGACGGCATAAATTGTGTGTGTGTGTGTCGTGGGGGGCTGGAGAGGAAAAAAAAGGAAAAAAAAATCCCCCAACTTATGGCTTCTATCATCTTCATTCATCGATGTACCGACATTTTCGGCAATGGGTTGGGACGGCGTGTAATAATAACCCTTTCTATATGCAGCCAAAACTTGACATTGTACGCCTCGTATTGACTTTCCCTTTCATTTGATTCTGGTATCTTTTTTGTTTTTTTTTCGCACGAAATTCAAATTTGCATGGATCCAATGACTGGCTTGATTTTCGCTCACGCCTTTGTATATTAATGTATCACGTCTTGCGTGATATGCTTTGGCTTGCGAGTTCAAAGGGTTTTGGCATGTAGCCCTGGGTTATTGCCGATTGGCTGGAAATCCTTTTTTTTCCGCTGTTGTTTCTCTCTCCATCCGGTGTGGTGCCTTTAGGACCCCCACTCTTTCCAACTGTTGGCGTACACAACAACAGATAAACACACGTCATGTGTTTATGTGCATCCCAGTAGACACCGTTGCGCTTTGTATTCCGACTGTTTATGTTCCGTCTGCCAAAGTGGCTGTTTGAGGGCGAGCAACTCTGCTGCTGGCAATCCTCCCCCGTTCTCTATGCTCTTTCGTTTTTGTATCACTTCCGCCCGAAAATTATCCAGTACAAGAAAATGGGAAGAAGAATAACCTGGCATTCATCTTTTGTAAGCTTCTTCCTATTTTTGAAGGTAAATCAGTCTGGATGTCTCGTATATATTGCCTTGAAGAGAGAGAAAAAAATAGTCTAGTCATATACATAGCTAACGGCTCACTTGGAACATTTACATCCGTTGTTGGAGAGGGATCGTTCGTTTCTTTTTGGTCTAGACTCGAGACAGTGGAAGTAAATATTTCATAAGTTGATGGCTCCTTTCTTTTCGGACAATCAAAAGAGAGTAGTCGCCGTATGGTTTACGAGGCAGAGAAAATAATATCCCGCATAAAGGTTAGACGACACATTTGAAATGTCAAAAGTCAATGAAATGTGCATTGATGCAGTGTGTGTCTGCTCTTTCTCTCTCTCTCTGTGCACTTACGCCTTCGTGTTTCTTTGATTTGTTAAAACTTTTTGTTCAATTCGAAACGGCTTCTTGGTATTTCAAGCGACAAAATGCGAATGTTAAGTAGGCGTTGGATGGTAATGGGATTGATTTCAATGTAAATGAACTTAGGCTGGCCTGTCCGTTGCGTCATTAAATGCGTCACCTCCTCACCGTCTAACTAGGAACAAGGTCTGATTTAGACAGGCAATGTGAAAGGCTTCTTCTTCTCCTTTACGTAACGTAACGCGTAGGCTGCGCGACGAAACTTTCTAGCAACGACGCAAAATTTCGCGGAAAAAAAAGTATTTTCAAAAAAATGGAAGATGTGGCCTCCGGAAGAGATTCCAGCGGACTAAATCCGGTCTTGCGTGTATTCCGGTAATACTTTTTTTCCCCCCATTATCCAAAGAATAGTCTTTTCAGAAAGGGTAAGACGTCACTGCTTGAATTTCCTAGAAAACGGACAAACACTTGACTCAGATGGGATGGTAAAAATCCGACATGTGGGGGGGACCGCAACAACAACCATCAAATCAATTCGACTAATCGGGTTGCATCTTATCCGCATCACATGTCCCTTCCTTTCTCGTATTTTTTGTGAGCCGCCAACGTCAAGATTTCAATTTAACGTTGAAAAGCCTGTCAGTTTACTCTGCGTTGCTTGGCCATTGTCTGCGTTTAAACGGACCCAATATATGTGCTGCTCTCCAATCTTCGCTGCACAATCTCCACAAACGTCCTGGCCCGGATTGAAATTGTGTAGGGAAAAAAATTGGAATATTAGATAAACTGTGTGGGCTGATGTGACAGTCGTCTTGATGATCTATTGACGAAACGATCGCGCGGATGGAGGTTTAAGAACCAACGGACTTGCCAGTGTTACTCGACCGTGATTCGAGAGGCTAGGATCGGAGTCGTGGGGGGTAAAGAATCGCTGTCGGATTGAAAGCAATCATCCGGCGCTCACCTGAAAAGGTTCATTAGACGAGGAACGCCAGCACATCTCATATCGTCGAGATAAGAATCAAGGCAGATATAAAACTGTGAGAGGCGAGATTAGTTTTCCATCGTTAAAGCAACTAATTACCAAGCTCGTCCCGGTACCTCCTTCCGATTTTTTTTTTTTTTTTTTTACCGTTCAGATTAAGCCCACGCTGGTGCCTGTGTGTCTGGCGTACACTTTTTCTCCATTTTCTTTTCTACCCACAAGTGAACACAAAGAGGACAATCCCAAGGTATCCCACGTATAGACTTTGGGCTCGTGTTCTTGGCATTTCCCACTTTCTTTCTCGGAATAAGTGCGATCCTTTTTGTTGTCTTTTCTTGTCTTTTGGGAGGAGTTTTGAAACACGTCCCTAGTTTCTGCCGGCTGTTTCGCGTCGATAACATCCACGAAAAGGTGAAGGTTCACCGGGTTTTTCTTTTGTTTGTTTCTCTCCACCTGTACACACGGCGGACCTGGGCAACAGGCGGAAATGTTACATTACTTACTGGATAGGTCTGCTGCTCCATCCCTGGAGCAACGTGATTCTTTATTATCCCGACGTTACATTAATAATGAAAAGACGAGTTGGCGCCGTCATCTTGGTGACAGCCATCGCCGTTTTTATTTAGACGTGACTCCCGCGGATGGCGATATTGCTCCGTTACATACATCTATCCAGCTAAATACTGCCGGCTGGCCAGACTCCCGTCTAGAATTATTATTGGACGACTGCCCGATCTCTTGCGCTGTCTTCACTCTATTCATCTATTTTGATATACTTGGAAAGATTTGCTGGTATATACGTGTGTAACAAGACACACGGACTGTGATTTAGTATCGATAGCAGCGCTCCCAGCAACATTTTCGATGCTGTTCTCTCTCTTTTGGTTCCCATGGTTATTCAAACTGCGCAGCAGTGTGTATCTCATGTTTGGACAGATCGTAAACTGCTGGCGGCAGGCTTCATAGTTGAATGGTAAATCCGATCCCGACCATATAATTACGCAATAATCGTGATTGTAAATACGAAACTTGTATGCACGACATATACCAAGCACAGATTATAGCTATTAGCAGAGGGCCAGAGGCTAAAAACTTCCAAGGGATCGTCTTTTGAGGGGGTGAATCGTCCGAAAACTCTTGATTTTTTTTACCATGTACACAGCAGTACAGATGTACCGAGTCACAACTATTGACGTATCGATTCGACCGTTATTATCAATGAAACCACAAATCAAAGGAAGCGCTGTTGGTGAGCAATAAAAGAAATGATCCATCCTTCTATCCGTTTACTGCTGTGGGCAATAACTTGGAAAAAATTCGCAACCATATCGTGACCTACGTCTTAACCGTTATCGCGTTTCTTCCGTTTTCTCCGGTCTTTCATGAGCCGCCAGGGAATCACACAGCCGGTCTCGGATATTACAAATTGATGTTCAATATTTTTGTACTGAATGGGGGGGGGGGGGCAGTCCAGAGTTCACCGGGATCGAAACGCGACCGGACGTGAGGGGGTGTGGTTTTTCCCGAAATATGTTGCCCGACGTAAAGTTGTTTTTCAAATGAACTGTGCATTCACGAAAAGAGGAAGAGAAACGTTGGGATGAATGATGTTAGTGAAAACGTGAGAGAGAGAATCCAAACGGAGTTTTCAGTTGCTGCTGGCCAATTCTGAGCTTATAATAATATAGATATCTCGGGATTCTATATACTCTGGGGTTCATGGCGGGTCGCTCGGCTGCCCTTTACCAACACCTAGGGGGGTACGGGATGAAAAAAGGCCGTTCGGGAAAGAAGGGAACGCCCAATGAATACCCAATGACCCTACGGCAGCGGCGACAAGCGCGGCCCAACGATGAAATAAACCATCGGTTTTTCACGGGATGAAACCCGTGACTGGCTCTAGTAGTACGTAGCAAGCAGCATCTGATGCCGCCGCCGCAACGGCATCCTTCTTCTATTCCTTTCCGATACACTATAATGCCCGAAGCAGCACAGCAGCAGCATCTGACGTTGTCCCTGGTTATTCCTTTCTGCTCGTGACGTTGTGTAATGCGAAGCAAACGTCTACGACGCAACATCTTTTGATGTTATCCAATTGAAGAGGAAAACCTCAGACTTAAATTTCATTTTGATTTTGTTATCGGTCGTTTCTCTGCTGTGATTTCGACACGTTCGGCCTATTCTCTCGAATTTCGAGAGTTTAAATCAACTGCCGACAACTTGAACATGCCTCTCTCTTTACTAGGTAATTCTAAGGTGTAAACATTTGAACCGGTGGCACTTGGGTGTTGATAAGTTGAACGAGTACTCTGTGAGTTATCCTTTTAGCGCGTGCTAACATTTCTTTTGAGGTTACCCCACTTGGTACGGCTGGGAATAACAAGGGAAATGGTGAACCCGTCGTTATCTTGTACATCCAAGAATAGTAAAACGATAAATTCGAGGACACATGAAAGAGGTCCTCCGTAAGACGCAGTGTTGTGTAACGAACCGGTTTCGTACGTGCCAAGCGACAACGTTTTCGGTTTTTGTTTAGCCAGACCTTTGTATTTTACTGATGTACATATTTCTTGTTGCATAATCCACGCCGCCCACACTGCTCTCAAGATGCTGGCTGGAAATCTGTCGATGAGTTAATACCCAAGCGCGTTTTCTTTATTGGCCGTTTATTGGATGAAGAATCCTCCTCCGCGCTGTTGTGTGCTTTAAAAAGTATCAAGTTATTACGGCTAGACGACAGCAATCTTTTTTTTTCTTTTCCCATTCCGTCAACAGCCTGTCTCCTTTCCCATATCAGAAATTCATTCTTCTGTGCCATGTTTTAAATTGCCTGCCTTTTTTTTTCCCAACACGCAACGAAATTATCACCTGAAGGTTCCCTGGCGCGCGAAATTTTGAAAATAAAATAGAAAAAGACGACGAGTTGAAAGTAGGCGTCTAGGGGAGTAAGGAAGAAGGAATCTATTAATATATACATGTGTGTACGAAAACACACCCACACTCTGGCTGGATGTGGCAGCCACTCACGGAGAAGATGTCGGGCTATATATTGCGCCTTCTAATAGGATGCAATATACAATGTATCGATTTTAATTTTAATGCGTAGAGGTGGCCCCCTTGCCACCTCCATCAGTCGGAATCCCATCAAGTATGAGTATAGGGTTAAAGGGCTTTATCTTTTTGTGATGTTGTTACAGGCGTAAGAGACGCACTGTAAAAATCACGAAGACTGGGTGAAATAAAAACAAACCCGACAGTAAATTCGCTTAAAAAATAAATAAAAATGTGTCGCTGAAGATCAAAGAACCAACGACAAAAAATGGTTGTAGTTGTTGTTGTTGTTTTTCGTTTTGTTATTTTTTCATTTCCCCCCCCCTTCCTGCCGCATGCGCAGCGGGTTCCGTGATGAGACAAGTGCGTGCAAGTGTGTGAATGGTTACGATCCCTCCCACCACCACCACCCAGCAGGAGGCTTTTCGGATGGGGTGGCCGGCCGAAACGGGAGGATAGTGGCACGCACGTCCGCACCGTTGTGTAGAAGCTACACGCACGCTCACATACATACAGACCAGATCACTGAGGGGTATAGAACGGGCAAAAGGACGCGACCGGGTCTTAGTTGTCGGCGGGATCTTCCGCTCAGTGGATCGTTCACTTTTCTCTTTTCCTCCTACCCCCGTCAAATAAAGTTGTCCAATTCTGTTCCTTTCCCCTTTTTTTTTATTTATTCCTCACTCACGGATCTTTCAATTTCCTCCTTTTTTCTCGGCGGTCGGCACCGCGTCTGGCAGCACCAGGGTCTCGGTCAAGTCGGCCAATTATCGTCGTGTCGTGTGTGACTTGTCATATCGTTGGTTCAAGGTCCCCCCCCGCGCCGATAGATTCATAGTTTTCACTGCGTGTATTTGTTTCGTCATCTGTGTGTGCGGGATTCGAGCCAATTGCCAAGTGATTTAAGAAATCGTGAAATATTATTAGCGGGCGGGAGAGGACGGAACCGAAATAAACGTGGCGCATAGACATTTTTTTAGCACACCAGCTGCTTGTTTCGCTAGGTGCTGTGCGTTTGATGATTAAGTATATATTTATATACAACCAGTGCCGGGAAAGAAAAAAGTGCGACCGCTAGTGTTTCGTTTTTTCGTCGAATGCAAATTTGCACAACTTGTGATGCAGGATCGTCCCTGTTGATAGTTGTGTGATTTTAAGTCGGCGGGCAAGTGTTTTGTTGTCGGTAAGTCAGTTTGTTTTGTTGCAACATTGCGCATTCATTAAGCTTAAGCGGGCCGGTGGATTTGGTGGCGTATAGGACTGTGTTTGTTGTTGCGTGAGTTTTTCGGGGGAATAAGCCGGACGAAACTTTGTGTGTATGTATGTTTGCACATACAATGCCGTGAGTGTGTAACCCTATTAGGCATCCACCTGTCCATACAAAGTGATGCACAGCTTTATCGACTTGTGAGCCACAAGTCTCAATGTCGTTTGCCCAAGTTTTTTTTTTCTTTTCCCTATTATTTCCTAAACGAGAAAAATGGAGGAAAGTGTATGCGGCCGTGTAGGTTGGAAACCTGTTTGACAGGTGCATCGTGAAACGTGATAGATGGGAGAAAAAAAGGAAGAAGTTTTTTTTTGGGTTACTCTGCAGTAAAGTCGCTTTTCTTATTCGTATTAACAATCAATGTCGAATATCCAAGTTGGCTTGATAGAAAAAACTTTCTTTGGTTCATATTCAGCTTCCTTATTCAATCTGTTATTCAACTCTGCTCGCCGTGAGATGAGATAAGACGGTATACAGGATTAAACAATCACGAACCGGATGAAAAAGAAATGGAACTAACGAATCTTCTTAAGATCCCCTGAGCTGACTCTGGTCTCTTTTTTCCTTTTTATTTTTCGTTTCTTGCAATGATGCCGAGACAAAGTCACCGGTCTTTTCATCGCCCGTGCACAATTTTCGTGACTCCCGTGCTTTTCTGTGGACGAAGGATGGAAGATTGCTTTCTGCTTCTCTCTCCTTCCGTCCTGTCATCTTATTTTTTCCCCCTCTGCTTTTTGTTCCAATTTCTTGATGTCTACGTTTCTTCACAATTCATCAGATTCTTTGCGACCCTGCTTCTTTTTTTTCCTTCTCTTTTTCTTTCTATACGTACCTTAACGTGAAGAAGAAAGGGAGGAAGAAAAGTAAAAGAAGAAACCGTAAAGATGGATGAAAATGTTATTAGCCAAAGGATTCACATGCCTCGTTTATCTTGTCGTATACACTCGTGTAACAGAAAGAAAATGGACGACACGGGAGCCAGAGGTCTGGCGGCTGTTCATCACTAGTACATGAAACCAATGAGAGTCCAATTTTCTCCTAATCCTTTTTCCTCCTGTTTATCCTTTAGAAACTCCTCCTACACATTTTTGTACAATTCCACCCTCCATCGTGCTGGGGCTGGCTGGCGAAAAACCCACAGCCGGATTGAGTAATACCGCCGCATCCGCAAATGTTGCCGGATCCGAAATTGAAATAGGAGGTCTAACATATTAGAACGCATTGGGCGGAGGCCGTATTATACTTATCGTGCGCTGACATGGGCGGATGAATCGGATGAGATGAAAAGGCAGAAAAAAACGACTCAATCAAGTTGTCCGTCTTTCAAGAGGGAAACCGTGTAGAACAAAGGGGGGAAAATAAGAGACGAAATGACGTCTGCTGTCTTCTAATGCCCTGGGTATTATTAGTGGCGTGTGAATGCTCACTGCCTCTCTTGTTCGGCCAGCAGCAGCAGTACAGACGTTAACGTTAATTGATAAGTAGCCACCAGCAAAAGACTTTATAGTCGGCCGCCCCAAACAAGCCCGTCGGGTTGGTCCATCAGGACTTGATCACCGCCGTCCTGACTGTTTGACGGAAATGAGAGAAGGAACCGAAAGGCTCCTTGCAGCAGGAAGCGTCCACTAGACTCTTGTTACAGTCCAAGCTAAATAATTACTTTTTATTTTCTTCTCCCCCCCTCCTTGTTATATCGTCAAGAATAAGAGAAAACCGATCGATATTCCTCTATTTCACGTTTGGCGTCCTGTTGGGGCTCGGGAATTTTCAATTGACCACGAACATGGTCGTTCCTTCTAACCGTGAAACACTTGACGGTCACATCCGGTCCGATCCCCAGTGTCTTTTTTATTTTCCTCATTCTTGACATGTGATGGTAACTTTCTTTTTCGGATGTACGGTGGAATGAAAATGAGTCAACAAACATGGGCGTTTTTATATTATACATAGGGTTGCCAAGATAAGTTTCTTCCGTATAATATTACACGCCGGGCCTGCGACGGCCTGCAGAGTGTGGGCATACACAGTACACACATTGGGTTATATTTATATAAAGACTAGGAGATGATGGATCGTTCTCAACCATCACATGGGTAAGAATATATTTAGAGAGCTATCCGCCCGGAATTCCTTTATCCCCTTTCTGAAACGGGGTGAGGCGGTAGAGAATAATAGACACGAGAAAACTTTGTAATGGCCAACGGGTGATTGAGTTTGGCGCCGGTGACTCGACGATACGAGAGGGGGGAAATAAGCCAAAATAAAAATCGCCACCAACAAAAAAAAGAACAAACTCGCTCACGATGATTCACGCTAGTACACAAACGAAGAAAAGAATCGTCTCTTCCGATTGGTTTTGCCTCCCTTTTGTTTTCATTTGTGACTTAAAAAAGTCCTGTCGTAAATAAGTCTGGATGGGAGAAAAAAACAATGAGAGAAGGAACCCGTCTGGCCGTGCCAATTTGAGGTGCATTCCAAAGATCCGGTCTCATCACACCATCAAAAAACGCCACGGAGGAGACTTGGCGTTCTCGATGATATAACCCTGCTTTATAGCTTCTGACCGAATTGCTGGAACCCCCGCGCCTCATTTTGCTCTTTTCTTATTTTATTAGTGGAAACACTAAGGCAGTAAACACTGGCGCATAATCCTCTCTCGCACACAGTCAAACTCTCACTAAATGGCCTCTTAGGACCTATACATAGACCCGACTCTTATCTGCTCTCAATTCCCTTTTAATTTTCCCATTCGCCACTTTTTTCTGCGCCGTTTGATGAGTGTCCTATGGCGCCTGCCTTTTGTGTTGGGTCATGGCGTTCGTCGCCATTTGACTGTTTTGTCACCGCCAAACAGCAGAAGCCGCTGTTCAATCCAGCGCCAGGAAAACGGACGGGCCGACACCGTAAATTTTCGCTCGGCTCTTGTTTCCTTCAGCGCTTGTCTGTTGGAAAACACGGACCCGAATTCACGGGAGAATAATGGCCAACTTCGATTGTCCTTGGCATTGGAAGCGCTCGGCACAGCAGAGAGTTTTCCCCGTTGTCTTGGCGATTTGTTTTGTGTGTCCGCATTTCTATCCTCTCGTTTTCTTGTTTTCTTTCATCCCGTGTTTCCTGGTAGATGGATCTACTTTTTACTTCTTTTTGTGTGTGTGCACTGAGGCACTGTGTAGGCTGAGCACAGCAGCAGGAGCGCGACGGTTTCGGGATTGGAATTGACGGGCGAATGCGATGCCAAGAAAGTGAAAACCACCGCAACAAAAATAGTCGTCCGTCGTCTATTGTGTAAAACTGGAAAGGAAGAAGACATTATTTGGTGATTTGATGAAATTTAGCGCAGGAGAGTAGAGAGAGAAAGACAGACAGACATAACCACACAACGAAATGATTGCTTTCACGCTAGATTCAATTCCGCACCGGGTTTTTTTCTTGTGAAATATAATAAGCGGAAACATGTTAGGAATAGAAAAGGAAATTTCATTGCCAGTCACCGCGCCCGGCATCGCGCAGCGCTCGGAAACTCGGAAACTTCTGTTCGTCCGCCAAAGGCGCGCACGCGGCCCGCTGCTTTTCTCGGCGCCCGTTTTCTGATTGACAAGTTTCAGCAACTTCCTCTATACTCCCCTTTTGCCCACCCGAAAGTTACCGTCCTTTCATCCGAATATCTCTAACACTGCTATAAATATCTATACTCAACTTCCTTTCTCCTATTTGCGTCGACTGCAACTTTTTTTTGTATATGCAGACGCTCTCTACTACACCTAACATTACTAGCGCTTTTGATTGGACACACTCTTCGCTCCATCTTCCTCTCGTCTTCTTCTTCTTCTTCCCCTTCGACACATCCGTGGATGTCGTAACGCAATCTGGGCGATCCACTTTCTCTGTCTCTCCTTGGCGGAGATCGATTTTTCTTTTTCTCTCTCTTTTATTCTGGAAAGCAGAGTCATAACGACATCATACAGTGCTGCCGGACGTGTACGCGTGGCGAAACAGCGTGAAGGATCGGCCGTCGTTATCGAACGTTGGATTTGTTCTTTCCTTTTTTTGTCTGTTCTGGTTTTAACCCACCCGGCAAAGAGAAAATGGGCCTAGCTATTGGGTCACCTATTGGTTTGACCCCTCAGAGTCCTCTTTCTGTAATAATAGATTACGGGCTAGTACATCCATCGTCTTGCAGCAGGGATCTTAAAGTCTGGTTAGCTCACTGGTGCTTATAGGGCTATATACTGAGAATGGAAAATGTTATGTGCGCATACAGAGAGAGAGAGAGAGAGCTATAGGCGAGATTACACGACAGGATGGCCACCAGCGGTCTATATACATATCGATCTCTCCTGCGTGTTACATTTTACGTCCGAGATGAAAAAGATATGCAAGTCGATCCCTTTTTTTGTGCCAGTGTGAGGTTGTTGTGGAGATTGGGGTAGGAGAAGAAGAAGTAGGAATAGAGTCAGTCGACTTGTACTACGGTACTAAGAGGGACAAAAACTGCTGATCGATCACTGCCCGATCGTGCCGGATACAACGTGAGGCCAAAAAAAGACGTGGAGGGAAGAGAGAGACTAAGAGAAAGAAATCCTTCATCAGAGAGAATCGATTGGTGAGAGCTATATTTATATAAATATTGCTACGTCACACGGAAGGATTTCCTATCTCTCAATCTCTTGTCTTTTTCCTCCATTTCTTTATTCTGGGGCAAGAGTTTCCTGAGGATCCTTCATTTGTTACAGCCCCTCGCCACACACTCTCTCTCTCTGGGGGATGTACAAAAAAATTAGAAAAAGAGGAGACGTTTCCTGGCTATAATACCCACCACCACACCACTTGGTTCACCTTGATCGAATCATCTGACAACCCGTGTCTTGGTCGTCACAGCTCGGCCGTACTCTAACGCCCAGCCAAGAAGGACCTGCTGTGAAGTCGCCGTGTCCTCGACAGATTGAAAGAAGGATCGTTCAAGGAATCCAATTAGGACGCGCCATCTGGATAGACACAGGGAAGGCATAACAGTTCACGGGTGTAAACATACACCGCGCAGAAAAGGTTACAGGAAATTATGGGATGCACATCACGCCACGTTGTCTGCAAAACTAATTGGGTGGAGGACCTATGTGGACTCTATAGAAAAATCAGCTTAATATCAAAGTCTGTTTCTGACTTGTTCGGTGACGCCTTGAATGGACTGTTGCAACCGAGAGGCCAGTCACAGAGTCACACAGGACGACCGCACGTTGTAAATAATTAAGTGGGGCGGGCGATCGCCATCGTTGCATGTGATTACAGTGCCGACTGAATGGAGCTTTCCGTATTGATTTTTTTTTTCTTCTGTCTTTTTCTCTCTCTCTGTGCAGGTTGGATAACAAGTCTGGAAACACGAGAAACGAGTCCCAAGAAGGCGATTTGGGGAAGACGGACGATCTGGCGAATAAAAGGAGAACAAGGCGGATGATGTTCACGACGTTGATGGGACGAGGATCATCATCAACAAACCCGGCACGTCTCACTGCTAGAACCACTCTCTTCGTTGCTGCACGTTTGGCTATTTGGTTGCTCGATACGCAGCAGTAGACAGTGCAGGCGGCGGAAGAAGAAGAAGAAGAAGAAAAGAAACCCAATACTGTAAAAGGCTTTGTGTCAAACGGCGTAACGCTCATCTTTTCGTCCTATCATCCGGCGCACTCTCTGCGTCCCTTTCTTCATCTTCTTCTCCTACTTCGACTTCGTCCTCGGCTGTGCACTAAGGGATCGAGTGAATCAGGAGCTTGACCAAGTGGAATGCTGTCGCCGTTTCTTCATCTCACGAAAGGAGGCATCAGCAGCAGCAGAGGAGCCATCATCATCGTCAGCAGCCAGGACCAGTCTGCCAAACTAATTCGATCCAATCAACCAACCGTAAGTGATTGATTTCCATTTCTTGAATTCCTACCAAATGTCGACCGCTTCTCCCCTCACTCCAGAAAAAAACAAAAAACAAAAACAACCACGCTCCCATAGAAAACCCACACGCAAGGTTTTAGAATTCGGTTGATTTCCAGGCATGCACACTATATGCCAGGGCGAAAGCATGGCCCCGAAACGAGCCTGGGCGGCAACTCGATTCGATTTCTAATCCGTCCCAGCTCGGTTCTGAATATAGAGTCACTCACTTGCGAGTCACCAGCCGTGCGGCCCAATAGTCACATCAAGAATGCACCAGCCGGCAACGCAGAAAAAGCCTCGCTGTCAAAGAGAGAAAACGTCAAAAGTCGATTTCAGTTGCAATGAATATGAAACGATTTCCGCCGTTCCGAGTCAGAAAAAGGGAAAAAAAACCTTCAGCCCTGCTCCCCTCCCACTTTACGTATACATCAGAATTCAGTAGATAACATTTTCGATGAGTTTGAATATAATCATCTTGGGGGACGTACGGTACATTGTGGACCTTTTATGCATGTATATTGCTTTCTATTTCAAGGGATATTATCTGATTCGGTTCTCCGACTTGGCTCCATTGTTTCCGTCATTTGACAGTCTGTCGGCTTGCCTCTTACGAAATCGTTCCCGCTGATCCCAACGCTTCGTTAGCGGTCAGGAATAAAGAAAACGGGAGGAAAAAGAATTTTTTTTCTTTTTCTTTTTGTCTGAAGGGAATCACTTTTTCGCCAGCTTATGCGATTTGACGGAAATGGTGGTAGCGGCAGGTCTATCCATAAAGTTGTAAATGTTTAATGGCTCTGCTGGCCTAAACACAAAGTTTCTACGAAAACGTGTCCCTGCATTTTGATTCCCGACAATTCTCTTTTGATTCCTCCCGGGGCAAAGTTCTCTTCTTATTTCTCACGCAGCTATTGTATCGCCCTGTAGCGCTGCGGCGGCGGAATGGAAATGAGATCATTTGTAGGCTTCAATCAGGCAGGAAAACGCTGCCGGGTTTCACCAGTTATTAGTTAGTTACACACGACAGACATGTGAGCTGTAAATCACGTCGGACGATGACGGGCTGTTAACCTTCGCAAGGCATAGCCAGTTAATAGCCCGTTTTACAACGTGAACTACGAGAAGTCGGTTGATCACTGGAGCCCATTGGTGTGTTGTTGCGAGATATAAATAGCTTAGTGTAAGACTATAGTACACGGCCAGCCCGGCAGGACAACCAAGTTTTTTGTTTTGTTTTGTTATGCTGTTACGCAGTCTGAAACGCAAATAATCAGAGCGAGTTGTGCTGTAATTCTTTTTCATCGGATACCAACCTGACAATAATTGATCGACAAAATGTCCCGTCCTAATTTTTGCGCTTTTCGCACACGCACGAACACGACGAGCCCGGCTGTTATTTCTTTTATCGCCTCTTGCGTGCCAATTATGGCTTCGGTTCAACCGAAATTCGTTGCGGCCTTTTCACGCGATTTGCAGATTTGATGACAACAAATCTCCAACCCCTCGCTTCCGCCCCCCTCCCCCCCGGCGCAAATTCCCGTTTAACAAATTTATTTGTGGCGTGATCAACAACAACCGAGTCGAATTAACTTTTCAATCTCCCCTCTTTTTTAATTTTATTTCTATTCTTCGGTCGGTAAATATCGAATTGCTTTTCTTTCTCCCGTTTCATTTTGTATCCACAAAGGAGGTGTTGAACTATATCACGGCTAATGGCCGTCGTCGTCGTCTTGCATAGTTGAATAACGTCGAAACGCTTTTTTGTCGCCAACTCTAATGACGTAAAATGGGCCGATCAATAACGAGGAATATACGATCAGTCTTGTGAAACTCTTCGTCGACTTTTCTATTCCGTTCTGCCGCCTGGATGGCTCTGCTCTCCATAATTGGAGACATGTTAATTGACTTTGAGTCGTTTTGCACGCATCTGGGCCTTCCTATAGGGAGGGGGGGGGGAACTCTTATGAATAAGTCATTTGATTAGTTTCAGTTTGTCGCTTTCGTGTCGTTCACAGCTCTCGAGTTCGTTGTTCAATTTAACTCTGACGGCGATTAAATTGATCTTCCAAGGTTCGTAATTTGTTTGAGGAGACGACAGGACTTTGACCGACCCTTAGATTCTCTATGGCAAAGTTGCCGGGCGTTGAAAAAAGTCGCATTTGTTGTGTTGTTCGCTCACACATAACCAATGGCAACGGGCGGAGAAAACAATGAAAATGTATACGTGTGACAGGGAGGCAAAATCTTTTACGCTGTACCGTGAAGCCATCATAAGTAGAGTATCTTTTTAACCGAGATGTCTTTTGAGTTGCCTAGTAGAGCCCAGTCACACCGCCGCCATATCCATTTGTTCCTATGGCCCATATAGTCTGGCAAACTCTCCCGCCGTTGGCACGTTGCGAAAAACTCCCGTGGAAACACGAAATCGCCCATAACCAGCCAGAAACATGCACCATCCAAGCAGCATTAAAAGATATTACTCTCTCTGTAGACATCTTAGGTATAAAACAAAATCATTAAATATGCCGATAAAAAAATCACGAGCTTTGTTGTTGTTGTTGTTCTTGTTTTTATTGGCCTTGGCTTTGGTTGTTGTTGCTGGCGGGTTTCACCAGACTATAATTAGCCCTTTTCTTTTTCAACACTGCAAAAATGTTTGTCGTACTGAGGGAGAAGGGGGGAGGGATGATATGCGCTCTTGGCGCTGCACAATCACTTTCATATCAGAATGCCACGGCGCAGCAGTTGACGTGCGCAATTTCTCGCCGCTGCCGCGATGATGACAATCTTAACACAAGAGAAAGGGAAAGGACTGGGTCCAGTTCACAAAAGTTCCTTTAGCTCAGCTGGGAGCGTTAGATGACTGTCTGGAAACACACCCCACCACCCCTGGGCTGCTCTGATATTTGATTTGATTTCAAGTCGCAACTTTAAGAATAGCGCCCAGAACAATGTGAGCCAGAGTCTGCTGCCGGACAGACAACTGATGTGACAGAAATAAGACAAAGTGATTCGATTTCCAATGAAACTCTGCTCGCAAGGCATTTCGGCAGCTCAGCTACGTAGCAACTTTGCTATTTCCAGGGGGGAGGAAAAACAATAAGACAGAAACGTTCCTGGCCTTCTTGCTGTTTTCAACATTCTTTTTGATCGAGATGGAAAGTTTTGTTTTTTAATATCTGCAAATTCTCCGGCCGTGTATTCACAAAAGGCACTCGACAGTATTTGTCAATATCCGGCCGTCATCATTTTGAGACTATTGTTGTCGCTCGCCAGACTTTGTCCCTGTCGGTCCCTGTGAATATTGGTGAAAGAAAAGTTACTGGTTTTCAAATGAGGGCCTTATTTGACTGCCATTTTACCCCTCCATTTGTTTTCTTTGACTTATTCAAAAGAGCGTTTTTGCCCCCCACTTAAATAAAGTTCAGTCAAAGTAGGAATTTATTAGCGTCGTTACTGCCATTGTTAAACAAGTTAGGCTGGGCTGTATCCCAATTCAATTATGCAACAACTTGATTGAAATTCTTATGCAGCTTTTCTTGGAATATGACTCGAGAAATGGCTCGCATGTGAACAGAATTGTCCTTTTTCTCCCACGAATAGATGATCACCGGCTTTTGTACTAATACCGCAGTTGCACAGCTCAGCCGTGATTCAAATATTCAATCCTCTGGGCTACTACTTAAAAAATCTCGCAGCTGATGGCGGCGGATGCAGCAGGAGCAGCAGCGGGGAATAGTAACCAGCAGACAGCTCGACGGCTGTTGTGCTGTCAGTTGAATTTCCCTAGGCTGCGCCGAATAAGAAGATTGCAAGCGACTGCGAATTATGCACACAGCGGGGCATTCGTAATAGCGTATGAGTTCTAGGACGTGCTGGCATTGACGTGAAACGTTGTACGACACAGTCGGAACTAACCCAAGCAGCTTTGCCTCTATGTGTGCTGTCGAACACGAGAGATTCAACAAAAGTAGACGTCCCTTAGTCTGTGAGGAAGTATCTCTTTTTTTTTTCATCACATCGCAGTAGAAAAAAAAATCTTTTTTGATGCATACACAAGTTATGTATACATAGGATGTACACCCAGGGCTATTTCCGTGTCTTGTGCTCTTCTTCTCCGATTTTTTCTGGCTCTTTTCGCTGTATCCTTGTTCACTATATATACGTATATACATATGTGTATAAATAAATATTTATACACACACAGACAGAGTATATAGATTGAGAAGGATGACAGTCGAGCGAACAATGGGCCGTGCACGGATATTGTGGAATTCCGTCTCGCTTGAAAGACCTTTGCCATAATAGAGTCTTTTAACTATAGCCAACTGTACAACGAACTATTCACATCAGACATGACGATATTGTATAGATTGTATTTGCTATATTCTTTTCATGTCTGGATCGATACTGCGAATAGAAATATTTTGCCGAAACTGGTTTTTGTATCAATATCTTCGTTATCGATGCTTTTTCTGCTCATACAAAAGCATCCGGGAAGTAGACGTGGAGTGCGCAGACCTCCGGGAGGGCGAACAATGAAGTAGAAAAATGTTGGGATAATGAAGAGGCTAGCAAAGGAAAAGAGGGATAAAGAGAGAGAGCCAGAAAATGCATTATCGAACAGCATCAGAGAGATATAGACGGACACAAGTCGAAAGGCACACACAAGAAGAGAGCCCAGACGTCGCCGCGTTGCGGTTGAGTAGAAAACCAAAAAGAAATAACCTCAGACATCACTGCGGTGTATCTCGACGAATGTCAAGCAAGAACCAACAGGGTCTGTGATGGATCGCTCCCATTTTCTTCCATCGCTAACCTCAGCAGCTGCTGCTGCACTCGTTTTTTGTTGTTGGGCGGGAGGGAGGTTTATATAAACTTAAGCCAAACACTTTAGCCGAATTGGACCAGTAGATCCCGTCACACATTTACACGACCCCAAATGTATTCCACCGTATCTTCTTCTTTTTTTTTTTTTGCGTGTTGCTGTACGCCCCGGCACGTCGGCTTGTATAAACAGGGCGGATCCATCTCTCTCTTTTTTTTATTTTATTTTTTGTTAACCATCAACTTGTATGGATCACGTCACAATAGAAATCTGACGTGGAAGGATTCGATTAGATCATGCAGAGGGGCCGCTACACAGCTTAGCTCAGCATATATTGACCTAGTTTATTTCCACCCCATTGAAAATGCCTTGGTGCTCCCAAGGACCTCTCTTTTTTTCCCGGCTGCTCAATTATAACATCCAAGTCTTTTTTTGCGTACGCGGCCAAGCTCGTCGCAAGTATCGTCGTTTTTTTTCTTTTCTATTTTGATTCGTCTCGCATTATCTAAGCCTGGCGCATCTGGATCGCACGTTCTTTTGTTGGTGGTGGGGGGGAGGAAAAAGTTAGAAACCCCTCACGTATTTTAGATTTACTAAATCAACTTTGGGCACGAGTCCAACAGGGCCATATAGCGTTATATCCCGCCCGATGATGGGGCCTTCTTTCACATGCACAGCCCATCAGATGCGGCCTTTATGTATAAATACACGGGCAAGAGACGGGTGGCAGTTTTGAGGCATTCAGAGGCGACCGCAGTCATTTCACGACGTCAGTGATGGAACAGCGGTAGCGACGCAATGTAATATGAATCAACCGATCCATCACTACTGCGGCGGTGGCCCAATGTGATTGTATATTTCGGCTGACGTTTCAAAAAAAAATAAATAAAAAGTAGTGAAAGAAATGGAGGGCACATTATAGAAAATAGGGACCGCCGGAGGTTATGTGGACGCAAGATTACGTTGGGGGTTGACCATATATATATCGTTATCATTCCCTTGTAGGCCAGATGACGTTTGAGCTCTACGACCGACGCATCGTTACGTGACTTGGTTTTTTTAGATTGCCGTCGTGAAAGATAGGCGCGAGGAAGAAGAAGAAGAAGAAGTAGTAGTTCCAGCTAAAAATAGAGCCATGCAGCCACGGTTGGATGACAAGTGATTCACCGCTTCTATTCCGATAATAATCGACGGCGCTCCCAACTCTTGCGAGAATTTGATGGAGCGGGCGAGTACATAGGAGACTATACAGCGGTCAACGAAAGCCAGGCCAAACTGCGGGCGTAATAACACAATCAAGCGGAAGGGAACAGGGGGCTATGGGATAGTGGTTATTATTTAACAGAAGGATCGAATGTCCAGGGTCGGCAGGAAAGGAATGCCCCCATTACTTCTAGAGCAATGCGACAATTAACTCATCTCATTTGGCCAGCCGGGTTTCCTCCTCTCCTTTTCGTTTGGCCATTACCTCCAACGGGATAGCAGAACCTGCTTATATCCACGCCAGCAGAGTCTGGCGCAGATCTTTCGTCGTTAATGCATGGATCGATATTGCTCGTCTGCTGCTGTTGCTGGTCACCGTGCGGCCCTCGGTCTCTTCTTTTTTTCGGACGACGCTGCAGCCAACTGCCGCTACGGTCGCATCCATGGCTTATTCAATACTACTCTTTAACCCTTGTAAACAACCTCTCATTTCTACACGTTCTCCGGTTGCGAAATTTGAGCTGGTGGTGCAACGTTGTAATGGTTACATCATGCGGATGTTGTTGTTTTATAGAAATAACTCTCTTTTGTGTTTACGTTTCGAACCGTCGTTGCTGAAGAAGAGCCAGCGGTTTGGCAACTCCCGAATCGACGGCTAAAATCGAAAAAAAGAAACTTGGCCCACGTGAAAAGTCTGGGTATTGCGTGCCGAGTCATATGTTAGGCGATAGGGTCGTTATACTTATTATAGATTATGCCTGTGCAGGTTCAGCAGAAATTGGCTGGCGTTAGCGATCAAATCACAGCTGCTGCCGCCGCCTTTGCAATATGATCTCAATCGATAGCTCGTATGATACCCGAGGTGAGAAAATCTTATAACCACTGGCCATAATAATAGACTAGACTCTCTTGCTCTCTTTGTAGTGTTGGTGGCCAGTGGCTTGACAATATGAACAAATATCAAGTATCGATCTGTATCTCAGATATTTTGGGTCCTGGTTTCGGTATCTTATTTGACGCATCCCCCCAACGTTTGTGTCAATAATTCACAGCGGGTGTGGAACGTAAAATCGCTAGAGCTCGAGGCACGATCGCAATGTTATCGAACTTCTACAGTATTTACAATCAGAGGGGTGAATTCATGAAGATATTCCGTGTGGCGTGCTAGTGCACTTTAAGGGTTCATAGAGCTTTCGAACTTTTTTTTTCCTCGTGTAATATATTTAGAACTCGGCAACCGAATGCAGGTCGACATACTTTATTTCCCCCCGCTGTTTCTCTCCCTATATACTTGCCAGCAAGTTACACACGTATCCATTTATATAGGACTCTGCGCTGGCTAAAGAAAACCAGCACGCTAGCTAGTCATCATCAAAGGCGACGTGAACTATAAGGAGACTCTATACCATGGAAAATGAAAGGGAGATCATCTCCAGTCGACTGCAGCCGGCCAGTTTCTGTACAAAAAGGGGCTCCTTCAATAGGGATATGTTAGACACAGCCCTGGTGGTACATATAGATTTTCCATCTTTCGTCCTTTCACGACAAACTTCAGCGCACCGTCTTTTCCGACATGTATAATCACCATGACAATACTCGATGCAGATGTATAATTTTACACTGTAAAACCTCTGACAAAGAAAAATCTTTAGATAGAACATTGAAAATTTCTTTGAAAACGTCTTTTTGTATTTTTGACTAACAGAAAATTACATCAGGACCAATTTCTAGATCTATTTCTGTCTGTTGTGCATTTGCCGTTGATATCGTTTCGATCGGGATTTTCAATTGATTGCTTTTTCTTTATCTATTTATAGGTCTCCTACCAATAGGAGCGGTCGGGATGGCCATGGACGTTAATACGGAATTGTCTGCGTTGATAGACAACGGCTCGTCGCTGTTCGACGCCACTAGTTATTCGATAATGGACGCTGAGCTGGGCGGAGGTCTCGACGATGGCGACGACGCCGACGCTGCCGTCGATTGGTTCTTGACACTGACTCTGGTCGTCAAGACTTTCCTGATGGGACTCATCATTGCCGCCTCCATTTTCGGCAACCTGCTCGTCATCATTAGCGTAGCGCGCTTCCGCAAATTGCGCATCATCACCAATTACTTTGTCGTGTCGCTGGCCATGGCCGACATCCTGGTGGCACTCGTCGCCATGGGGTTTAACGCCAGCGTCATCATCTTCGGCCAATGGATCTTTGGCTACGCCATGTGTAAGTCTGCAACATAAATCTTTGATTAGTGAATAGACTTAATTAACTTAAATTTCTACGACTACCAATCAGGTGATATCTGGAACAGTTTCGACGTCTACTGCTGCACCGTCTCCATTCTGCACCTGTGCTGCATCAGCGTTGACCGTTACTACGCCATCTCACAGCCGCTCATGTACCCGATGAAGATCACCCGCAAGAAGGTGGCCGTCATGCTGGCCAACATCTGGACTTGGCCGGCACTCATTTCCTACCTGCCCATATTCCTCGGATGGTAAACTATTTTTGGAAAAAATAAAAATCTTTAAACATGGAATTGAAATTGAAAATGAAATGTAATAGGTATACGACGGAAGAACATCAACTTTACCGTGTGCAGAATCCCAACACTTGTCGATTCGTCGTCAACAAAGTTTACGCCCTCATCTCCTCCAGCATCTCCTTCTGGATTCCCTGCGCCATTATGCTTTACACGTATTACCGCATCTACGAAATGGCCTCTAGACAGGAAAAGATGCTGCTCAAGAACGCCGACGCCGCCCTGTTGTTTCGCCAGCAAAACCAGCGTCGCAGTGCCGAGATGGAGCAGCACCAAATCCACCACATGCAACAGCAGCAGATTAATCAGGATCCCGTCTCGACGGCGGCCACTGCAGTCGTAAATTCGGCTGTTAACGGACCCAACAATACGGTGATTGTTTTGCCGGCTATCCAGGTGACCAAACCGGATGTCTTGCTGGAAACAAACGGCAAATCGCCGCAACAAAACGGCAGTGCACAAATTTCCACTTCGATTTCTTCTTCACCGCCGCCACCCCAGCCGGAAAACAAGAGGATCAGCGCGGGTGATCGGAGCGCTTTGCTGGAAGGATCGTCGGACACATGTCGGTACCAGTGTCGAGACGACACGTGCAGCAACACACCGACCATCAGCAAAGACAGCAAACACCTGCAGAAGATCAGACGAGAGCACAAGGCGGCCCGGACGCTGGGCATCATTATGGGGGCTTTCGTGCTGTGCTGGTTGCCGTTCTTCAGCTGGTATATGTCCGTCACCTTGTGTGGTGACCTCTGCTACTGTCCCGACATCGTCGTTGAAGTCCTCTTCTGGATCGGCTATTTCAATTCGACCCTCAATCCGCTTATCTACGCCTACTTCAATAAGGATTTCCGGGAAGCCTTTCGCAACACACTGGTTTGTGTGTTTTGCACGCGCTGTCAAGACCCCCGGGAGCAGCAGCGTGACCAGCAGGCGGCCCTCGGCTTTCACCACCAACAGCAGCACGGCAAAAACAACATGGGGCGACTCAGTGTGGCTTCTGCCGAGAATCAGACGAGCAGGACGATCAGGCATTCCAGCGGCGACACCATCGCCGGCATTGAGCGGATCGAGCACAAGCGACTGACCGGCGTTGCTGTCGAGAACCTTTAGAAAATATTTCGGGATTAGACGACTTATAAAAATCAAACGGACAACATCACCAAAACAGAAAAAAAACAAAACGTAAAGAGCTTATAATTTATTTCATGTCGAAAAATCTATTTGTTCGATAGTGTGTGCAAAGACTTCCGCCTGCGCTTCTCTCGTCGTGTAAAATTTGCTAAAAGAAAAAAAAAACATAATTTAAAAAGGCTTTGAAGGCATTTTGTGTTCGACATCCGTTCATTCGTTACGTCACCCGTTTCTTTTATTGATTTTACGTTGTTGATCCGACACCATTCCCATTTATTTGTGTCTTCGACTTTGACCCTCGGCAATTGTTGGTACTAAATTACAGGGACCCCAAAAAACTTTTGTAAATATTAGATAACAAAGGAGAGGAAGAGAAAGATTTTCCCAGTGATGTGTCGATCCGGGTTCGCGTCACGCAAAAAAAGCTTAATCTGTACGATATATTTTTTCAATGTTTTTAAACAAGGTTAACACATCACACGTTTTATACACGCCCCAAAGACGATGGTTCACGTTTTTGATTTACTTAAAAAATAAAGACAAAAAAAAGTTAACTAGTTACCTAATCAAATTTAAAAAGTTGGGGAAAGAAACGCGCTTATATTTATCGACATATATGACGATATATTTTCGAATCAAAGGGATATTATAAAACACACCGATATTATTATTACTGTGCAGCGTAACGTTGGTGTGTGAAGTGAGCTGTCGTCTGTTGATCGTTAACTGAAACAAATGTTACCCAAAAAAGCAAATGTGGCAATTCAAGTGTGCTGAATAAGAGGAAGAATAACGAGTTTTAATAGTCATAGGTTCTTTCCCAAACGCATTCGACTATAAAAGACACAAATGACGATTAATCTCTCTTTTCCACCTGTTTCTCCGCCTTTTTCTAAGTTTTTGTATTTCCCTCCTAAACCGATTGAATTGAAACAAGAAACTTAGCCCAACCGAGAAAACAGAAATTCGTCTAAATGAGAACTGGGCCACTTGTAATACAATATTGTGTCTGTGTGTGTATGTAACGCACATATCCCTCCCACACCATTCTAGTCAATTGTTTTCCCTTTTATACACACTGCGAAACTAACATCTGACGAAACATCACGCTCTAAATTGGCGCTATTGTTCCCACGGATTCAATTGTTCGAATAAATATTAATACCGTATTATTCGATCCTCGTCTATCTCAAAACAAAATATACCACACCCAACAACAAACAAAAAACTTCAAATGAAAAAAAAAAAGTGAATAAAATAATAATTTTTTCGATGGTTATTTATAATGCGTAACACCTCTCCCCTCTTGGTATCTAATGTTGTGATTTCATTTTTCATCATCGATGCTGACATGATTTCTCTCTTGTTTTCAAATTGTGTTTTCGACCCCATACCCCCAGATATGCCCCGGTCCTCCTCTCACGTGATGAAAAATGATATGACCCGCGGTCTCGCTGCCGATACCAAAAAAAAATGAAATGGAACTGGGCGAGTTTCTAGCCCGCATACATTTACATAGCGATATTATTATATGATACACCTCTGTACATGATTCCGTGTCTTCTATTTCTATATATGAATATGATGTATGTGTAAATATTACAAGTAACGTCTATACTATGACATGGACTAAAATTAATCAAATAAAAACCAAAATAAAAATTCAAAAAATAACTAGCCCAAGTTATTCTTCTTTTCAGACGTTAAAAAAGACCTTCGAAAACTTTAAGACTATTGGACAAAGTATAAAAGCCATTAGGAAAGTCAAAGTGTGAGGGTTTTTTTCTTTGGGAGGAGTTTGCCAATGGCTGCTGTACGACAACCAATGAAACGTCGTCGGATGTTACAGAGGAATGAAAACCGGAACTTGCCTAACTCCCTACGGTGCCGATGGCTGTTGTGTGTCTGGTATATTTATTTACTTCCGGGAAACGGTGGGCGGAAGTGAAAGAAGAAATAAGACTATCGCGCAATGGCGCACTGCGGCTGCTGCTATCACATAGGATGTATCCTTATACAGTGACAGATCCTTTGCTGACGGCTGATGTGGCGACAAATCCGAGCAGATATACAATCGCTAACAAGAGCCGGTGAAGGGTGAACTGCATTTAATTCATCGTCTCATCCGTACGTAGTCTTTATTTATCGATCACGCCAACTGCATATGTCCTACTAAGATGCTGTCTGTGATGACTCATTATACTATGGATGGATGGATGGGTGTGGCCGAGGGATCGATAACCTACTGGAACACAATCCATGAATGGTGCAGCGGGCGGGAGCGGGGAAAAAAAAGCGAGAGAGCTGCGTGTTTCTTTCTTGGAAAACTCCCCACGTGCCATCATCTTCGCCCAGCTCCTTTACTTTGCGTCTCACTTGGCATATTCACTCAATAGTAATTAACAGGATTGAAATGTAACTGAACACGCGACTGCGCTAGCGACAGGCAAAGAGATGATTACGTTCATTCACAAAAGGGCACGACTTAGAGCAGTAGCATGCACAAAGGTTTTGTAAAGAAATAACGATTGTAATCACACTCGAGAAATAATAATAAAAAACTTGCTGGTGATCCCTCCAACCGTGGCTGGAACGGAACTGCCAACATCCACCAATAGGAAGAAAAGAGATTCCCATATTATTGGATTGATTGAGTCTCTGTCACATTTCTTCATCCACTTTTATCCCAGCATTTACAAAAAGAGACGTCGAAATCATCCGGAAAAGGGAATTTCCTTCCGGTAACTCTCGACTACAAAAAAAGGGGGAGTAAGGGTCCACCTAATTGATGCCATCGTCAGGGAGAATTCAAGCTTAAATCTATCATCGTTTTATTTCAAATTCAAGAGAACTTGTCAGCCTTTGCGATCCTATTAAATTCAAATTTGCACAACTTGTCTACTGTCAAGATGTTGGCAAAGAGAAAAAAAATGAAAACCCCAAAAGACTAATAAAAACAACAACCTATACAAATTCGACATGAGCTAGGACAAACAAAAAAAAAAGGAGGAATTTTCTGGCTGTTATGGGAAGTAATTTTTTGTTTGTTTGTTTTTTTTTCCTCTTCTTTCTGCTGAGGAGATAGAGGCGAAGGGTTCTTGTGGCTGAGTGCTCTTACTTCCCGTTCTGTCTTCGACCCAAAGTTAATTCCATCTTCTTCTTCATTCTCTATATTGCCGGAACTATAAAAACGGGCTCCGGTCCAAATCAGGCGAGAGTGCATAGTGGTTTCGCGGTTATGGCAGTCATATCGTGTGTAATATAGTATATAGCGCAGTTATCAAATAAAAATTTGTTTTTATGCAGTACAGTAACGGGGATCCCATATTACGTAATAAATAGCAGTGCCGACGAGCGCAAATAGAAGACGTCCACCCTTTCAAATATAGTTTGCTTGTACACACCCACCCACCCCCAGTGATTACGTCAAAAGGACGAGCGAGTGAATAGACATTGAAAGACGGGAGAGAGGATCAGGAAAAAGTTTTACGACGGCCTCGTTTTGTCACTTAATCGGCAGTGTCAACACTACTCTCCAACCCCCCTCCCCCTCGAGCAGCACTGCAGTTGGCGGCGTCAGGCCCATACAGATACTTCTAGGCTTATGGACTCTTCACTAAATTACCAGTCATCATCGCTTGTTATTAGAATTGCATTTAGAGATGATGAAGGCACTATTTCATGTCGAGGACTCTGCCCCAGAGTCCGTCGATTAGCGCACAGCCTATAGCACCCAATGGCTTTGTGCTACCACACGGCCACAAAGAGAAAAAAGTTGACGATATTTTTAGGGTTTTTCCTTAGAGTGAAGGAATATAAGAATGAATAAGCCATCCATCTTGAGCCACTGGAGCCAAATGCTGCATAAGATAACCGTGACTTAAGCACCACTAGCCCTCAAAAAAGGTTCGCACAGTGGCTTTTGAACAGTGCTACATCACTTTGACCGATCCTCGGCACACCAGTCGTCCCTTTATTTAAAAAAAAATCCTCCTCCGCTTGAGCTTCGTATAATAATGCCAGCCGCGATCAATGGACTCCTGGAGTGAAAAATCAATGCCCCTCTTCTTCTGCCACCCGTGCAGTCTGGCAAAATGTTAGGCGTGTGCGATAAACGGATGAAAGGCATTCATTCAAGAGAAGTGGCTGAGAGAAAGAGAAAAAAAAAAGTCGGAAGAGTGAAACAAACAATCGATGGCTGAGAAAATCAAGTCAAAGCCCGGCGTCAAACAAGGAATCAAATATATCTAGCGCTACGCACATATATAAGATCTGAAGCGCGTTATTCAATATTTGCCTACTCTCTTTTCAGCTTTCTTCTTTTTTCTCTCCCCCACATCTACCGTACGCACATACGTTCCATAGCTGTGGCACGAATATGTCTGTATATATATAAAGCACCCCGGATTTCCTGGTCGCCGTCCTCCCTATACAGTCTGCAATTGTTTGAGAATAAGGATTCAGATATGCATACGAGTCACAGAGCACGAAGCATTGACTTGATATTCCCCGTGTACACAGCAGCAGCAGCAGTAGAAAAAGGGAGAATTTATAAGTTACGCGATCGGAGGGCGCTCTGTCTTTATTCCGCATTTCCAAATCACTCGAGCTGGTGCAAACAATCCGAGCGGAAACGCTAGATATTCATATGTATTCGGAGCTCTAAAGAAGAAGAAGAAGAAGAAGAAGAAGTCAGCAGTCTGCACCGTATCAAGGCCCTGTGTGTGTACTTTCGTGCATGGGAAACTGAAGCAAAGAGAGGGAGCAACAGCGCAGAGAGAGAGATGGAATGCGAACGTGCACGTTCTAAAGTTTGCTGCTGCTTTTCCCAGACTAAGAAAAAAAGCGACCCGTTCCACCAGTGCACACGAATATTCGCCTGATTTGCATTGGGAATCCCATTCCGGCAACGCTTGATGGCCCGCATGTAAGTGAGAAGGACGCCCAAACTGAAAAACACACTTCTTATTCAAAACGGCTAAACTGCATTCCTCAAAAGATAAAATAAAAGATAGCCTACTGTATCCATAATATGGAAAACTTTGGAGATTACGCCTACTGTGTGTGTGTCTAGGCTCTAGAGATTGAAACGGGATCGAGTGATGCCGAGCCCTAACACGGTTACGCGATTACGATCATGCGACTGTATTCACTCAACCGGTTCAAATTTATTTTCTTTATCTTACAGCGAGTCCTTGGGTTAACGAGCCGTTTCGTCATCTGCCCGCCGTTCCCAATACTGTTCCATCACATTCAAGTTTTAATCGGATTTCAGAGAGTTCAACGCAGTCGCACCATCCATTTGTAACTCACACACACACACACTGCCGATGTAAAGAATGAATTGATCTCACTCTCCAACCTAATCACAAAATTCTTGGAAGATTACGTTACTTCGGTGGCAGACAGTCCAAACTTGTTTGGGCTGACTCCAGTCTTACTTATCATCCTCCCCCCCCCCCCCACGCCCACGTCTTATTGCCGATGGAAAGAAGAGACGGAAGCAGCATATTTCTATAAAAAATACAGTTCAGATTTCTTTCGTGGACATCGTTAGTTACAATGTAGGCCCTATAGGCGCCTATATAAGAGTACAGTTCCGAACTTTTGCCATGAAAAAATTTGCACAAGGTGCACAAGAGTAAGTAGATCATGTTAGACTTACGCTTTAGCCCCGGTAAATTCTTTAATCGAACAGTCAATTGCGTGTAATCAAGAAAACGTGAAAAAACTCTGCCCTAAAAGAGATTCCTAACTGGATAATATCGACACAAAGCATGGATTCAAACGCAAACATGAATCCCAGTCCGAGACAGCAAAGAATCGAACGAAAAAGCTGACAGACAAAACGTCTATCAATAGTGTCGGGTCTCGTTCAAGAACGCAAACAAAACTCAAGAAAATCGAGCTCAAATCTTCTTCTTACATGACGTCATATTCCCTCAAGTTTATGCACCCATTAGGCAACAAAAATAGACTTAAGCAGCACTTACTTTAAGAAGATCCTCGATGGCGTTGGCGCGCATTTTGATTGTCCAATAAAGTTGAGCGGCGTGGGCGGACAGGTGGATGTCTCCTCTGCTTCTACCGAAAATAATCGATTAAACATTTTGAATATGAAACAGGCTTGAGAATTTCAGGTGCTGGAACAAGACGACGCCTTCGTTAAAAAATGTACACAAATGTACACATTGAACGTCGTGAAAAGGGAAACACGAGGTTTCACACGAAAATGCCAACACACAAAAAGGGCAAAGCAAATTGTTAATTATGGAAATAGTTCAATTAAAATTGGACGAAATCAGCAAATAAGTAAAACGATACTCACATTTATTTTGACGAAAATTCTTTTCACGACGAACTCCCACGAAAGCCTCTGGCAATTTTCACGTTTTTGGTCCCTTCACTGCGTGCCATTATTTCGCCACCATTGTCTCTAGTTCTCCATCAAATCTTTCACTTTTTCTTGACAAATCAGATACTAACGCTCTGATATCGATACTAGACAGTCACAAAGTCACATGGCGAAGATGAAATTAAATAAAAAGATGACTGCCAGTCGGACAACATTTTGGCTAACGTTTCACCCAGACGACAAAATGAGAACTGACCCAACATTGTACTTGACTAAAAAAATTTTTTTTTTTGGGGGGGGGGATCGTTTTTCCCTCCAATCGGCAATTTGCATTTTTTCTATTGTCTAGGCATGTTCTTATTTTTCTAAGAAAAAAAGGGGAGGGTAAGCAAAACCATTTGACAACCATTTTGTTTTTTTTCCTTACCCAACCCCCGGTATTCATTTTGGTTCTTATTACCTGGAAATTCAGCCAAAGATATTCGAGTAATTTGACTATTTGAGACTTGTATGCCTTTCACATTCACATCAGAGCTCCCAGGTGAAAAGGTTGTCTCTCCGCAAGTTTGTTTTTAAAAAAGAAAGCGACTTAATTGCATTTCGGTGGTTTATATTCACCGAATTCCAGAAATAGTCTCCCACTCACGTTGATTGCCATCGTCTACCGCGTTGTCAAAACCATTAGAAAACAGCCGAGACAACTATTATCTGTTATTATTCCCACGCTGTTATGAAAATGTTATGTACACTGCAGAGGCTCGAAATGACAAAACAGCTTATTACGCATAGTTTAAAGAGACCCTATCTCGTGAAAATCCAATCAAATAAAGACACACGGCTGAGACGACGCTCAATGTGTTTCCGGGTTGCGTAAGATCGTTGCCGTGATGATGTCACGACGCTCAGCCCATCAGAAAGGAAACAAAAAAGAATCACGTTCTATATTTAGCCTTTACACTCTTGTCGGGATATAATAATCCCCCACCATGTTCATGGGGTTAAAGATCTCCGTGAGTGTTACGTGTGAGCCCACATCTAGAGCAAAACAAAACAAAAACCTTTTTTAGCTATGGGCACCGTGATGACCGCATCACGTTCCGTATTGCCATGTAGCATGTGAGTCCCCATTTGGTTCGTTTCTTTATCTTTTGTTTTATTCGATTGTTAAGAAAGGGAAGCCATATATATATATTGCGTCCCGGATACAGCAGTTACAGCCGACAAATGCAATACATGAGCTGGACCATCATTCACGTAGTAGAGAAAAAGAAAAACGGGCAACTGTTTTTATAAAAAGCGCATCAGCAGGCAAGTCAAGAAAAGAGAAAGAGAAAAAACTAACCAAACGAAAAACAATGCAGCCCCTGGGAAATCTGCATCATGGGTTATATATATCGGTCTCGACTTGTGTGTATAGAGCAGTATAAGAAAAAGGGTGGATAAAAACTTCTTCTTCCGACTGTCTTATTGTTTCCTCCGGTTTGTCAAGTGCGTATACACATAATTGATAACTATGTATATAATATGCGCGTCTGCTATGTAACGTTATAAACAGCTTCGCATTGAGCTCACCGAATAAATGCTACATAACCTTTTAGACTTTTTTTGTAGCTTGATCAAGAATTAATTGGAATGAATAGCGCCCTATTTGATTTTCAATCGATAAATATGTCAGCTCTTCCCTGAAATCACATTTAAGTATTATAGTAGAAGCTATAAAAAGATAGGGCCAGAAATAAGAGGATCACGGGGGGGGGCAGGATAAGATCTCAACGTCTGTTTTGGTAATATTAGCATGTGAGGGCCGCGCGGCTATATCTATACGTAATACCAGTGATGGAGATGGATTGCATTCATATAAACATGTGAATGTCACAGGCCGCCGCGGAATCGAAATAATTGTCTCCATCGATCTGCTGCTGCTAGTGTGGTAGAAAAAATAAATCAAATCAAAAAATCTCCGGGAATTCACGAGCCTGTATGTAGTATCCAAATTCACGTTAGAATGTAAAAGTGACATAATTTTTCCTTTTGGGTTGCGCGCAAGAGTGACGAGATGCGACAATTCGATTTCAGTTTGACGGAGCGTCGGCGTCGTCTTGGCGGCCGGGAGAAATATAAAACAAGAATTCCGTGAAACGTGAAAGAACCGACAGCTCCAAAACACACGCAACAAAAAAATCTTTCACGGAGGTTCTGAACGGATTTCTGGGAAATGAAATCTAGAAGACTATACTTATAACTATAGGAGACACCATATAATATTAGATTTTGTTTTTCAAGCTCCGTTATATATAGAAAACGACGATCCGTTTAAAAATCAAAATGCTAAGGGTGTTGTACCGTGACTTTTCTCATTGAATACCTCACTCTGCTGGTAGTAGGTGGTAGGCCTACACACGCAGCCTACATAGACGTAGGCGTGATGCCAACGGGAATAGTTCAAAGAGATAAATTGCGGAGACACAAGCAACTTTGGATATGCTACCAGGGTACCTACGTCGAGTTTTCCACATCTATATAGGGGCTGCTGCTGCTGATGTGGGACGCAATTGCCGATCGATATGCCTAGCTCTCTCCTTACTGTGCACGTCTAATCGAAAGAAGAGGGAGAATTTGGACAGAGAAGAGGCACGGACATCAGAGGGAGACACAAATCAGTCGTGTCAGCGGGTCCGTTTGCAAGCAAAGATGTGTCCTGCACACATTGTCGCCACATGATTACATTTATACAGACGAGCTATATAGAACTGTGTGCGGATCATGCGGGGAAATGGTCCAAAAGGACGATCGACACCGAGGCATTCAACTGTCACGACGGAAATCTTTGGCGATTTCTCACATTTTCAAACGACGCGCCACTTTTTTATTTCCCAATTTAGTTGTCTGCGCATACAACGCCGCCGGCAACATTTTCCAATCTAAAAAAATTGGATCTCAATTTCATTTTTTTTTAAATCTAAATTAAAAAACATATCTTTTAAATATTTGAAAATCAAATGACATTTTCACTGAGCACTAAGTTTTCCCTGCCAAGGATTTTAATCAAGTCATTCATTAGCGATCCATTGTAGATTCAAACGCCTTCGCCATGTTCAAACATGTACCAGTTAATCAAAATCGATTTCGTCTATCATGTATAGGCTCTGACAGCTTTATTTTTTCTTCTAAATCGAATTGATTTTTAAAAATTGGGATTTTCTTTATTCCACCCTTTCAGGTGGAAGTAGATATATAAATATACACACACATGTCTATATGATCCGTGAACACGGTCCTTTAACCTCCCTCCCGGAGCTGGGTCTCTATCTTCACGTTAATGACTATAGAACACGCCATGTTATATACATAGGATGGAGGACAACTTCAAAGACACATCAAAGACATGGAAAACTTATTCTCAGTCGACATGTACAGTATACTAGGACGACATCGTCGACGACACAGAGAGAGCCGCTCGGATGCGCCTTATTATGCGATTTCGGGAGAGGAGATGTGGATATCGTGTGCAGCAGCAGGTCTCATCCCGGGTTGGGTTTTTTAAAATATAGACCCGTCCCGCGTCCACATCCAGTCAAGTGCGGAGAACAAATAAGAGAGACCGTAATACACACACACGCTGTGCTGGCCAACCGAAAGAGATGACGACTACTAGTGGGCGAGAGCTATTATGTGATTCAGATGCTGAGGTTTTGTAATCCTCGTATAGTGTGTCCCGCGTTCGTAACTCTGCGCCCTTTTGGCGACATCCGAGTCAATTACAAAGACCCCTGATACGATGGGGGCCATCGCATATGATACAGAAATATCATCAAGAGAGCTTGATAATAATAATAGTAATAACTGTGACACACACATAGATATATATCCAAGGACTCGCAGGTATGTATATGTCTGGCTATGTATACTGGACACGTATAAAGGATCCAGGATCCTGTGGAGAAACGCTGATGAAAAGGGCAGCCATGGCGCCCATGCGACGGATATTAATTAGAATTCGGACTCGGTGGATTCCGCCCTCTCACGTCACAGATTTATATAAAATACACAGCCTGGATGTTGTGTTATTGATAGTACATACATACATATAGTACTATATAATACATATACTTAAATAATACGAGACCAGGCAAAACAGGACCCGGTCAAATTGGTACCGTACGCAAGGTATTAATAATACGAATGCGTAAGCCAGATCGTCCCAGGCCCAGGCCCAGGCCACTGCTCGCTGTATATATAACATGTATATAGTTCAGAGCCTCTAATATCAAAAGCTTATTTTCCCATTTTCTAATTACAATAGAGACACTAATCCATCACGTACTTATTTGGCACGGTCCCAGTCGGTGGGAGGATCTCGACGGCCAATATAGCTGGGAGAGAGTGGGCTCACACGAGTCTATATAGGAAAAGGAAACGAATCGATAAAACAAAAGAAAAAGAAATAGAAAAGGCCACGTCGAAAAATAAGACCGAGCCCAACATTCGTAGTCCAATCTACAACGTCTGATATTAATGCGCGGAGGCCAATTATTAATATTGTTGGTTGCAATTGTTATACAGACGTTCGGTTAATACCTTCGGTCTCTATGATATGGAAGATTAAGTCGGACGGGAGGAAACTTACAAAAAGGTCAGAGCTTATTACATATACCAAATACAAGTCTAGAGTTATCCGGAGGCCGTAAAAATGCGACAGGTAGTCTATCTATCTTGGGAAGGAAAACAAAAAAGAAAGAGACACAATCTATCTGTGGAAATATCAAATATTTGTCACATGCAAATCAGTACTACTTGAATACATATGATATTATTGTTTTTTTATAGTTTTTTCGTCCACCCTATCTTTTTTTTTTTTTGGGGAGTCATTTTAAATATTAGTATTTGGATAGATGCACTCTGCTCTCTAGTCTAGACACCATCCACTTGACTGTTTACATATTAAACGTGAACTGGAGTGAGCCGGAATCCGCCGGAATCCCCGAACGAGTCCCCCTGTTTGCTTCTATAGGGCGAATGGAAATTCAATCCCCCTTTTTCTCTCTCTTATTTTTAAAGAGACTAATAGTTGATCAGATTACTCATGTAAGATTCCCCCCCCCCCACCACCCTTTATTTCGTTGCATTATTTCGATAGGTGAAAACCCAACGATTCGCGGAAATCCCGAGAGTGACCGCACGAAACATTCTCCACGTGCCGACCTTCTTCAATGGATAATGAAATCATCAATAGTTTGAGTTCACCAATCAGCAATCGATGGCTTTAGATGCGATCAATCAGGGCGGATCCCCGCCGCCGATCCGCCACACACACAAAACAAAAATCTTTCTGTTTGTTTAGCGATTGTTTTGTACGTAATATAGACTTGATTTGTGCTGATTATTGGCAAAAACGATCCTTTTGTCTGATCTCGTTCAGACGTCTCGCACAGCTGTGCTCCCGTTTGACATTCGACTCTGCACAATTCAATATGCGCATCTATATCCTTTTTATTTTTCAATTAATTCGAGCTGGGGGAACTGCAGCAGGGAAAGACAAAAGGAAGGAAAACGAAAAGGGCCGGAATGGATAGCCCTATCTCTATGTCATCACGACGACGGCCCCTCCCTGTTCTATGTATAGTTGAAATGTACAATGCCTGACGTAATTATTTGATACTAAAACTAAACTATTCTAGGAGTGACACACACGCCTCCGTTTTCTAATTAGAAATCTAAATTGCGATGCCCAAAAAGCCTCTTTTGAATGAATTTGCCTAATTCGTTTTGTAATACTGCGCTGAAATATTGGAAGCCAAAAGGGGGCCAGGCGTATGTACACAATTGTACACTATTACGTCAAATAAAGGTGTAATAAGGACTACTATAATAAGTAACAAAGACATCTAAAAAAGAGAGATGCTGTAGGGACGTTTGGAAGCCTGGGATGAATGCCCCCGCCCCCCTTCAATGACATAGGGGCGTAGAGTCCATTGAACTGTGTGGGGACACTATTAGGCCTCCATGTGAATCCCATTGAAAGCTTTTTCTGCACGAAAACTAAAATAAAAAGAGATAAGAGTATAGATCTATATACCACCCGCATGGAGGCCCAGCAGTTGCCTCTATGTGTGACGTGTGCGTTGATTTTGGCTATACCCAAATCGAATCACATCCACCCACCCATCCAGCCCAGCAGCTCGACTGGCATAGAGAAATGCGGGGGGACATTTTCTGTTGCTATCCATGTTTAAAAAAAAAAAAAATGATTACGTATTTACTCCGGTTGCAGGCCTATATACCGAATCGACCTACATTCGCTACTACTACTGTACATCATCATCTTTCGCCCTACTTCTATAACCCAACTCTCTATGTTCCAAAAAGGATCTTTTTTGATTCGTTAGTCATTGATCCTTGACGAACGTCTTTTTTTTTCCCTAGTTTGGTCGACTCCGTTTTTGAACATGTCAACAAAATCCCGCCCGGCTTATTCATCAGCGTCCCTATCAACGGATATCTTATATCAATCGCACACAAAAGGAGAAGGGGGGGGGGATTTGTACACATACAGTATACCTACTACAGAGTAGACTGAAAGGGAGAAATAACGAATTGATTTTCGGGCTCCTTGTTTCTACAAAGGGATTCGACCGACGTCAAAGCAATTGTAACTCGAGAAAAGGTTTTCAGAGTCCGGACTTAGTATAGATGCGCGTATGCCAAAGGTAAACACACACAAGGACTCGGGAGATAACATTCAATAGAAACCCGACCTATAGCCAAATATCTGATTCTCCCTCTGGCTCACAAAAATACATTGTCCAACTCAGGAATAATAATTAATCAAATAAGATTTTCAGTTATAACGTCAATAGTCTTTGCTGGTTACTTTTCGTTTGTAAATGTTTATTCGTATAGTGATTTTTAATTTTTGCGGGTCCGCCGAGATAACGGACGGCCCATTCAGGTGTATACAATTGCAGCCAAAAAAAGATGATGAAGAAAATAACTCAAAATCTTTGTCCTTCTTCCGGTGCGGAAGAAAACGGAAAAGAAAAAGAAGAAAAGTTTCGGTTACGCACAAAATTGTTGGAGATGAAATGACGTCAATTGGCCCGGGGATCTGAGTCTGTCGTGACGGCGGGACGACGTTCAGGCGTCGAGGCATCGAGTGGCAGCGATTGATGGAGGAAACTTTTGCCGCAATTGGGAGCGAAATCAGAGGCCGCATCGCCCGACCCGCGTAGGATCCACTTGGACGTGAGCAGACCTTCGACGCCCACGGGTCCGCGGGCGTGAATCCGCCCCGTGCTGATCCCCACTTCGGCTCCTGATCATTGCGCAACACACAAAGCCATTAGGAAATCAATAAGAAATTTTAAAAAAAGATGAAACAAAAGACAAAGCTCTTTAAAAAAATAATCAAAAGAAAATGATCAAACGATCATGACGGAGATTATTTCCATCCAATATCACTGAGGCACCACAAAATGGCGGAATTTCTTTTACCCAATCCGAAGCGGTAGCCATCGGCGAATCGCGTGCTGGCATTGTGGAAGACGCAGGCACTATCCACCGCGTGAAGGAATCGTTCCGCTTTCTCTCCTGCGCATCCGGAGAAAAAAACAAATTTGAATTTAAAAATATTTTGGCGGGAAATTTGAAATTTGAAATTTTTTGAATTTTACGGTTTTCCGTGACGATCGTCTCAGTGTGAGAACTTCCGTAGCGATGGATGTGCTCTACGGCTTCGTCCAATCCCTTGACCACTTCAATGGTGCACTCGAGGCTTCCGTATTCCGTGCGCAGCGATTTGGCCGGCGGCGGACCGAACGTCAGGTGTTTGCTCAATGACGGACCGGCGAAAATCTTCACCTGCACAAGGGCGGGGGACATGGAAAATGGACAATTCAAGTTATGTTTTCATCAGCAGCAGACAATATAGTTGCCCAACACACAACACACATACCCCTTCATTCTTGAGCATGGTGCAGACTTCCGAGAAGAACGTGCCGGAACTCGACGTGCCATTGCCTCCAGTGTTGCCCAGCAGGTCCTCGTGAATCAGCAGAGTTTCCATGGCGTTGCAAGCCGACGGGTAGTCGCATTTGGCATCTCTCACTAATCAACAATTTCAACGTGTGCACAAAATTGGCAAAAAGAATAAAGAAGAAAAACAAATTAGACGGGCTCATAGCCTCATAGCGTGTACGTGCAAAGGTTAACAGCGTCTCATCTTGTGCAATCCAATCGAGGGAAATTAAGCCCATCTGCCCGCCTAACTTGAACAATCCACTCAAAAGTGGAAACCCACCCCGCCCATTTAAGACAGTTTTGGATCCTCTTGTGGTGGGCACAGAGTTCTGACATAAAAGTCCCTTGTACTTTGCCCAGTCAAAAGTTGATTGTTCGTCCCAGTTCAAGGAAGACGGCCAGGGAAAATCATTTTCAAATTGTCACACACAAAAGTCCCCGACGCCTACAAACTAGACAATCTAATCATCCAACAGATTGGACTACTACTACCCCCTCACTGCTCCAAGTAGCGCACGCCTTTGTTGAATATTCAAATGATTTAGTCACGCTAGACTAGAGAATTCCCGATATATTTAGACGACTTCTCCTATACCCTCGAGAGCAGCCTCTATTTAATAAGTTTCTCATTTCTTTTTTTGTTGTAGACGTAATTTGCGCTTTGAATAAAGAATTAAGAAGTTAATTAAGCAGTAGGCGTCGTTGAAGCATGTGCACATACCTATTTTCAGGGCTCTAATTGGATCGGCTTCGCTGTCGACGTAAACGTGGCAAACGCCTTCGGCGTGACCCAGCACCGGAATGTTGCGGCTCTGCTGCTGGATAGAGCGCACCAGCTCGCCCGATCCTCGAGGAATCACCAAGTCAATGTACTGGTCCATCGTCAACAAGTCGCTGATTTCTTCTCTAGTCGACACCTTTTTTTTTAAAATACAAAATCACAAATCAATACAAATTTTTTCAAAAACATCCCATCTTCGATTTTCAAATTTTGGCGGGAAAGAAAAGAAGAGGGTTCAGTCCGCTCAATACTTTGATGAAGACATCAATCACAAGACACTTTTTGATGCAATTTCACAGTTGAGGGCCATGATTGAGAAGAAGGACTTTTTTTTAAAGATAGTCAACCCAACCGAGCCAGCACAAAAGTTTCCAACCATCAAGGGAGAACTATATAGCTACTAGCCTTTAGATGTCTTTTAAAAAATGACTTTGATCAACGTTCGGATGTTGGCCATCTTTTCTTTTATAACAAACCCACCCACCCCACTCTCCCACAACCATCAATCATTTTTCTTCTCATCTTTTACCCAGTTTATAAATAGAAAAATAAAAAAGGGATGGAGTTACATAAGGTCAAATAGTAAAGAGTCTCCTTTTGTTGTCAAAAAAGTATTCCAAGGATTATGGCGATATAAATAAAGTTTTACCAGGGACACGGCCTGCGGAACACCGGCCGTTTCCAGAGCTTGTCGGACGACATCCATCAGGATTTGATTGGAATGGGTCGCCTCCTTGCCGCCTTTCAGCAGTAATCCATTAGCTGACGCAATCGCCAGCGCCGCCACCTTCAAGATGAAAAATCAATCAATCAATACAATGCGCAATATTTTATTTATTATTATTTATCATATCATTATTATCAAACATTATAAATTAATATAAAATTATTATGAAAATCTAATCATTCGATTGTGAGAATAGACAAATTCACCTGGGGAAGGACGTCTGGTCGTGACTCGAAGATGACGAGCAGGACGCCGATGGGAACCGTCACCTGAGTCAATTCGAGTCCGGTGGCCAGCAGAGTGCGCCGCATGACGCGGCCGACAATGTCGGAGCTGCTGTCGGCGATCTGCTTCAGCCCGTCGCTCAAACTCTTTAATTTGGCTGGCGTCAGAGTGAGACGGCCGCGCAAGGGACCGACGCCGCCGTGTTTCGTCGTGCTCGTCTCGCTCAACACCTTCAAATCTTCCGCGTTGGCCTTCAAAATCTGCGGCTGCCGCTCCAGCAGCATCTCGGCCAAATTTTGAATGATGTCAGAGCGCTGATGGCCCGTCAGGCTCTGCAGCTGGCGGCCACCATCCCGAGCTATTGTCAAAATCGACCGACTTTAATTATTAATAATAGCGCACACACGACAATCAATTACACCTGATCCAATCGACTTCAACCGAAATTGTCGGTTGATATCCGTTGGCCAAAGACAAATTTCCTAATTGAGTGATTGATTGAATCACTTAAAAATAAGGTTTAAGTTGCGGGGCTAATAACCGTCGTAGACGATTTGGTATTGCGTAGTAAATTACGATCGATAGTCTCAGCTGGGCACAAAAGGTGTAGGGTGTGAGAAGTAGGAAGACTGAGCCACCTGAGCCAGGGAAAACGCCTTGGCCAGCTCTAATATGAGCAAGGAATTTCATTATAGCGGACACGCACCAAAGTTTCTGGTAAGCGCTTGAGCTCTCCCCCCATGGTGGCCAGAAGGTCAGACATATTACACTCGGATGGGAATACATATAAGGTGAACGTAGTAAACATATAAATCAAGCTCTAAGCTCTTTGAACATAATAGACTGTCCCGAAAAAGAAATAGCTTCAAACTTAAACTATTCCCAACCAATTCAAATTGAGGAAATGATTCAAAACATCAAGTGAAACTATAAAATAACCAAATGCCCAACACATACGAGTTTCGTCTGGTAAACGCCAAAGTTTTAATCAACGAATTTCAGTGGAAAACAATGCGGACGGCCGGCCATCAAAAGTTGCCAGTCAAAACCGGACCGGTCTAAAATTTCTAACGGCATGCAACCCGGGCAACGACAATAACCCAAACTTGATTACGTACTTGCACCGGTCGACATTTCAAAAAGAAATAAGATTCCCGGCCGCCTTACCAACCCAACCCCGATGATATTTCATATCTCCCGCCGAAATATAAAAAGCTACTCACAAAAGTTAAGCTCGTCTTTTGGGACGTGATTGGTAGACGCCAGATGATACGAAACTTTCCCCTCATGCGTGTCATTCTATACAGCGATGGCCAGCAGCAACTTATCGACGTTAATAATATCAGAGCAAAAGGAAAATGTGGATGATGGCAACATCAAACTAGGGCCGGAACTAGTCGAGCTCGAAATGACCCACAAAAATAATAAATAAATAAATAAATAACCGGATCTTGTTCGTACCCAATAACTTTGGCCGACAAAACTTTGATGGATCGTCTCGGTGATGGACACGCGATCAGGCGGTAACCCAATCTTATTCAGAGCTATGCTATATAGTACTTTGCACGACCCCAAAAAACATGATGGATATTAAGTGTCACCATGTATCTTACCGTGTTCGGCGGCACTTTCGATGCTGACTCCGCCGTTCTTATAGTCGGTGAAGAACGTGCCCAGTTTACGGCCGGCGATGATATTGCGCACAGCGTTCTCGGCCATTCCGTTGCAAATGACGACCGAAATGCCTTTTTCCAGCGCCCAGCAAGCCGATCGCACCTTTGATTAATAAAAAAAAATCAAATTTGTAAATTTTGACAATTTAGGAGTTGAATAAAAATTGTGTTACTTTGGAATCCATTCCGCCTAATCCGACCCGAGATTTCTTGCCGTACTGGATGCTGACAGCGTGTTGGGGGCTGTAAGTGTTGATAAGTCTAGCACCTTCCTCCGACGGCGGACAGGTGTAAATGCCATCCACATCCGACATGAGAATCAACAGATCCGCTTGCACTTCGGCAGCTAAACGAGCCGCCAAACTGTCATTATCCTTGATGCTAATCACCTGGAGGAAAAATGAAAAAAAATATTTAGCCCATTCATATTCACGAGAAATTCACGACGTTGGGCAAAGACTAATTCACTTGTACCCCAGCCAAGTCTTCGTCTGCCAGTGGCGGAGGGGAAACCGCGTCGTTGGTGTTGATGATGGGCACAATGTTGAGGCTGATGAGCTCCGAGACGGTGCTGGCCAAGTGGCGTCGAGTTTCCTCGTTGTAGAAATCCGGTTTCGTCACCAGCACCTGGGCGATTTTCACGCCGTACTGGGAAAACATGGCGTCGTAGAGGCTCATCAATCCAGACTGGCCCACAGCGGCCGCAGCCCTGGGCTCGATGACGAACGACGTTTTGGCGCTACTTTGTTGCTGCATACATTTATAGAATTCAAAAAATGAATTTGTCGTTCAACACGTTACTTTAAAATGATTTGGCAATGTACCCGGTCACGCTGGTGCAGAGTTTCTCTCATCGACATGGAAAGCGTCTGCTCGTGAGCCAATTTCTGTTTGCCAAAGGCGACAGCGCCAGACGTCACCATCAGACATTCACGACCTTCGTTCTGCAGCTCGGCCACCTGTTCGACGATGGACGCCAATCGGCCCAGTGCCAGACCGCATTCGTCCTCCCGCGTGATGACAGCCGACCCTGATTTCATCGTGTCAAAATGTCATGAAAATTTCATAAGTGACGAAAGTGATTTTCACTCACCCAACTTGATGACAACTCGTTTGGCGTTCCTCAATTGACTGCGCAATGCGAACGGAGATTTCAACGACCGTTCCAACGACACGTGAATGGGTCTCTCACTAAACGACTTTTTCTAATTGGATTTAAAAAAAATCAGGTATTTAAAAAATGAACATTTCAATTTAATTTAATTGAATAAAAAAGGTAAATTTTTACTTTGAATGGAAATCGTTCAAAGTTGCTCATCGTCGAGAGATTCCTCGTAGTTCCAATGCGGCCAACGGTCATCAGCTCTCTCAAATTGTAGCGTCCCGACGCCGATGGCCGGTAGACGCCACTCAACACGCCAGGCATCCGCCCACCTTTTCCCATTACCATTTGAGATTATTATCATTTAGAAAAATAAATTAAATTTGTGTTTACTCACCCAACTGAGTCCTGACATTTCGATAGACGGGCAAACGCGTTTTCGTCGCTAATTTCTGGCCGATCATTTTGTCACCAAATCGCCAAGCCGAGCTCATAGAAGCCATTTCTTCAGTTAAAAATGTCAATTAGACAAATGAATATTCTGACCGACTTTCACGTCGGGACAGAGAGCGGGTAACTCACTAACTTGGGTAAAAAAAAAGGTGAAGGGAGGGTTATGTAACGAAAAAACAAACAGGAAAGAGCGCACGTCTTTCAGTCTCGACAACTGCCAACTGACTAAATTGGTTTTTCTATTCTCTTTCTCCATTATAGAATGTGTCATTTGGTATTTAAAGACAAAACTTAAATTTTTCCTTTCTCTTCCCTTAGTAAAAGACAAAAAAAAATATTTTAAAAAAAGAAGGGGAGGAACAACCTATTTGCAACCACCCGGTGGATGCTGTTGGGGGTTTTTCCAGGTAATAATAACCAAAAGAGAACCTGGGGGCAATTCCACGTGACAACAACGTCGCCATCACGTGACTGGGACCAAGTCAGGTCAGGTATCTACGGTTTGAACGTTTCCCTTTCCAACACATTTTATCTCTGTCGACTATTTTTAAAAAATAACTTCTTTTTATTTAGTTTTATTTTTATTTTTTTAAAATTTCAGTCTTTGTCCTGTAGGTCCTTTACCTTGTTTGTCAATATAGGTCAGCGACCGTCAGCGACGATCGTTGATCGGTCAAGCAGATATATAAAAGCATCGAACCTACCCAAGTTGTTCCTCGACTTTGTGTTACGGCAAACTCGTCAGACTCTGTTGGAAAAGGTTTGGCTGTTATTTTGGCGAAATAAAATAATTGCCGTGTTGTTTGATATTGAGTTCGGCATCGTCAAATAACGACGTCGAAAAGTGAAAGGGGCGGGGGGAGAGATCAAACGCTTCATGTTGTATTTTGTGCAATCATATATAAAAAAGTCTGGAGACGATCGCAAGGACCGGTCTGGCGTGCAGCTCCAATCGGCGCAATCAATAATGTCAGCAGTTTTTTTCGCATCGTACATTTTGGATGGCTGGGCAGATTTGGGAAGGACCGGAATAACAAGATTAATCGGGAGAGACGTATATAACAACGTTCAAAATAAAAATCGTATAACTCTGATATATATATTTTCTGTTCTTGTATATTATTTGATTGCATCAACATACCGGCGTTATATAGCAGTGGGGAAAAAAAGAAGAAAATTCAATCATTTGTTATAAATGGGAGAAATTCTTATTTTTGGGGGGTAGTGTATCGATTGGGGGAGATTTCTCCTGAGGAATATAATGAGGGGGAGCCGCTTGGAGAACGAATTTTCAAAGTCACTCAACAAGGGAAAGAAGAAGAAGGAGAAATAAAGCTGTTAATCAATAAGATTATATAGAGTTCAAACATTAAAAAAAAATTTTTTTTTGTGTTAACATTTAATTGCTTCGATCGATGCCACTCTTGTGTGTCCCAGACTGGAAGAATCGCCAACTAGGTTCATATCCTGTCCCTGTTTTATTTTTTAAAAGAAAAAAAAATTGTCAATTCGATTATCAAATGATTCGACATTTCTCCGATCGATTTATAGAAGGTTCCGACTCCCGTTATTCAGACTTGATTAGTTGACTATACGATATATGACTAAAAAGGTGAGGCCCGCGTCTCAAACAATTCAGGTGAAAAAGACAATCACGATGGCATCTAGCGTATAAGAGTGGAATTACAATCTAATCCGACAAAAAATATTTAAAAAAAATAACAACAGCTAGAGAATCTTTTATTACGCATTATTAAACCCAGATGTAGCCTCCCAGTTTCTTCTAGCTCTATAATAATGATGAGCTGTAAGCAGCGGTTGCCGACACGGAATTAATTGGATTATCGATCCAGCGCGGAAGAGACGGAATGCCATCAACAGCATTTCCAATCCTATCAAACTCTCGAAACTTTATAGCGGGCGCTTGAACCTTTTCATGACATTTTTTCCCGGCCGATTGAAAATGGCGTAGGCGGAAAATATAAAATGACGTACAGCCGACTAGACACAGCATGACGTCCTTGTTTATAATAACGTTGCATATGACGGTTCTATTATTAAGTGACGCAATTTTTTCTATAAATAACAAAAAAGTGGAGAGAGTCGACCTTTTGTTATTTGTTGGTTTTGGCTGATTTTATCCTGACGGTTCGTAAACGGGTTGTTTGCGTGGCGCTCGGCTCCTGTTGTTGTTGTTGCTCCTTCTGGGGCCGTTGAATTTGGGTCCGTTTGGATTGTTATGGCTGGCGGTGCTGGTGGTAGATGGCGGCAAAGGAAGAAAAACCGGAACCGGAGTCGTAGGCGTCGGGGGTTTAGTCTGTGACTGTGATGACTTAATTTTCACTCGCTTCATTGGAAAAATAGAAAATTTAATATACTTTTGACATTTCCAGCAGAAATAAAAAAGAAAAAAACTAAATTGAATTATTTTATAATGAGGCTTACGTCATATACATGTTTTTTTGTTTACCTTGGCAACGGTGACGGTGCCTTCGGCACGAACGATGCCCTTCTTACTGACTACGGTACAGCTGAAGATGCCAGCGTCGGTGGAGCGCACCCGAAGGATCTGGATCCAGGAGGAGATCATGTAAGGTTCGGGTCCCCCACGAACTTGTAAAGCGATCATTTGATCGTCCCCTGCCGGAAATAACAACGTCGAAAACTGATCCCGCTTCAAAACCCCAATTATTTTATAACTTTCGAATATTTACCGGGCAATTTCGTTTTCTTTCCGGTGGCGGCTGATTCAAATTCCCAAATCAGGCTAGGAATCGGGTAGCCTCTGGCTTCGCAACTCAGCGCCAAATCGTCGTGAATGTTGGCCGTCACGTTTTCCGGCGCCGACGAAATGACGGGGTCTACCCAACACCAAAAAAACAAAATGAATTGAATTAAAACAACACAAATTTGAACCTTGTTTTCCCCATTCAAGTGGGTTTGGGATTACGAGTTTCGCAGGGCCCCCAATCTCTGACGGCGAGGTCGTCGTCCCCCCGCTGGATGGCCTCTTGGCGCAGTTTGCAAACGGAGGCGTAAGTTCGAAGATCCGTCCCGCAGACCGCCCCCGGTTTCTTGCAATAACACAGCGCTTCGTTAATGTCCTTTTAGTGACCCAGAAAATAAAAAAAGAAATAAATTTTAAAAAATAAATATGTTTCCCAAAGGAAACATATTTCGTAATCCCGACAGCAACAGAAATAAGAGGAGGGATAATGTATAATCAAAGTCAATCAGTGGTCGTCGTCGTTATATTTAACCCTGATGAATTCTTTTTTTATTTTCTAGGAAAACTGGAAATGTTTCATGGCCATTTTTCTTTTCCTTTTGCAATGTACGCAATTGAGACTGGTTAAAAGAATTCGTATAATGACCGCCAGGCAACAAGAGGACACATCAAGGTTGAAATGGCGATTACGTCTACAGATTATTACTGTATTAGTGTAGTCCATCTATCTACTTGTTTGTTTTAACTGGTTCAGACCGGCCTCAGGGACTCAACTGACGCTTGAGATTTAAATGTTTCAATGATACGGAAAACTTCGCCATGGCCACAACAAAATTTAAAATGTCGGACGAGAGACTTGTCACGAACAAAACGAGCGATAACCAAATTAGATTTGAAACAATCGTGAAATTCCTTTTAAACCGCGACGAAAAAAGCTATCAGAACCTTCTATATTTGAATTTGATGTTATTTGACTGCGATGTTGGATAAGAGCGCCCATATCGATCGCTAGGATGAAACAATAAAAAGATCGGGTTTCGATCGTTCAATAAATCAAAACACTCCCGTAAATGGCAAAGTTATAGCGCCAGAATATTGAGAGCCTTTATGAATTTCTTTAAATCAAAATAGCGCTGATGTAACCATTCGATTGCGGGTGGTTGGAATGAATACGAAATTGAATTAAAAAATACGGACCAAGTCTTCCATATCGTTGCGCAACAGGCAGGCCATATTGTCGCCGCAGAATCCGTAGCGATCCTTGTACTGCAAGGGCAGAGTGTAGTTGTCGCACTTTTCGCCTTCGATGCGTCCGCAGACGTTGCAGCATCCACAGCGATCCAGGACCAGGCCGGCCCGGCAATCGGAGGCTGGCGAACATTCCTCTTTGCGGCAAATGCCGCACTCGCCCATGGCTTCGTCGTCAAGGTCCGTTTCATCAACCGTTTCGTCAGCCTTCACTTCGCTCACCGCAATGACCAGCAAGGCCAGCGAATAAATAATGGTGAATTTCCACATGACGGATGTTAGACGTTGATGATGATCTCCTCCACGCCCTTGGTTACAAAATGACGGGATCAAAATTTAAAATAAAAACAAACAAACGACTGGCATCTCGAAATGACAGGTATCAAGAACATTTGAATTTAAGCGAAACTTACGGATGATGGAAAGTTGGGAGCAGGAAAACTAGTAATCAACTGCGGTAGCTACAAGTTCTCAGCTTCTCGCACGCCTTATTACTTCCAGCCGACTGTCGGTCCCGAAAATCTCAAGTGCAGTTTGATGGTCGATGCTAAAAAACCACAGACATTTTTCGCTGTCTGGAATCTTCTTCTTCTTTTTTCATTTTCACATTTTCATCCCCCCCGCTCTTTCACGTCTGTTGATCTTTTGCTCGGCTGAATCTTTCATTCGTTTAACAGATTGGATATTCCCTTGACCGTGTTGCACACAGCACGCTGCATGGGGGGATATCCGCCAGCAGTCGCACGTCCCACGCCGTCCGCAAACCGCGCGTTCCAATAAGGAATTCTGTCCTCTGGAACTGACAAGTCTCTGAGATGATATCACGAGCCAATGAACTTTTGCCGCCCGATCGTGTGAAATCTCAGCAAAACTTTTCTAACTGTAAAATCCCGCTCCCGCTGATAACGAATTTTCTAGAATTATTAGGCGAATAATTCGACTGGGACATTTTTCTCACTACATTTCTGGGTGTGTATTTATTTCTGGATTTAAGTTTGGGTGTGTGTGTACAGTTTATTTACACACACACAGTCGAAGCGGATACACCGGGAACGCCTATTTTTGCGATGCGCCAACCGTCTAATCTCGTGATCGACTTTTGGCGTGATTTGTTTGATGTAGTTATTTTGTTGATTTCAAATTGCACTGCTGTCTGCTGTGTGTGTGACTGTGTGTGTTTGAGCGATTAATGTAAACAAATTTTTCGAGGACGTTGCGTCCTTAAGTAAGTGGCAATGTGAATGGCATTGAGAATAATGTGTCGGAAAGTTCTCGATTTTTATTTCTTTTTTACTTTTGTTTTGTTGCGCCTTGCGCGTTTTGTCCATTTAAATGTGTTGTGCAATATGACCCCTAGGTGGCGCTAGCGTATGGAGAAATCGGGGAAATTGAAGATTTAAAGAATTTCATTCACGTTTTTAATAATTTCGTTATCTCGGGAAATTGGGAAATCCCGAAGAAATTCGATCTGAATAGTTGTCTGATTATTCTCGAAAAAATGCTGAAGGAGTGCAAATTGCCTCACGAAGGCGATAAAAATTTATTTTATTGATCGTTTCGAATGTGCTGTAAAAATTCTGGAAGACGGCACTTGACAGCACTAAAAATATTTATCGTCACACTCCATAGCAAGACAAAAGCGAGGTATATTCGTAAACGAACACAAGGAATTGTGCGTTGTGCGTATATAATGAGGCAAAAGGCAATGGCAATGGGGGAAATTTTATGTGTCCATGTCCAATTCTCTAGTCCAATTAGGTGGGAGACCTTCATGCGGTTACACACGTATTTGGATAAGATTTGGCAACCATGCTCTTTCTCACTTTGAATACCCGACTCGGGAATGTCATGGAATCTTTTTGAAAATAACCGTTTTTTTTGTCCCCCTCACCAACCACAGATCAGGTGTGCTGCCTTGACCATCTCTATTTGTTTGTCTTAAATATTTTCTTCCCGAAATGGGGCCGCGAAAGCAGAGCAAAGCCGAAACTGTCGAACACCAGAGCCCCATCTATTTGAAACATGTGTCCAACTTCAAGGCTTCTCTTAGGCGTCGTGATTCTGCACGCTTCCTCAGAACCAAGGTAAATATCAAACGTTTTACTGGTCTGCTCCATATGTATTTACATGCATGTGGAGCTGGCATGCCAATGACTGTGTGCAGAAGTGCACACAGGAAAACGATAAAACCCTTTGTGGTCTTTGTGGTTTCTTGCGTCATTTAAAGGAAGTCTGGGACCTTTTACTTTTTTCCATTCCAAATTCTCTGAGGGAAACACAGTAGACCACATTACTTTTGATTTAATGTAGCACTTTGTCGACCTCACTTATCAAACATGGGAAGCCTTGCCGTTGGCCCAGAATAAGAAACACAGTCACCAAATCTTATCTCAGGTTTTATATCTGGCCACTTCGAGTTCCCCCCGGCCAATGAGTCCCTTTCAGACAAGTTCATGTCAAGTGCTCAGATGACGATAACTGTTTAGATAAGTCACCTCACCCGAAATGTGATGCTTGTTTATCAGCTTACCCAAAGTTATCCAGTGCAGACCGGCTTTAATCTTTTCTTGAAATTGTGGGAATCATTGCCAGGGCACATGCACTTTTGTGTGCTGTTGATTACGGTACCAGTCAGGCTTATTGAATCATTTTGACAACTACTGAGCCATGTAATAACCGTCCTCAGCTTGTCAAACCAGCCAGCAAAATGGGGACTCCAACCTGGCCCATGCAAATACCCCGTCTCTATTTTTAACTACTGATGGGGTCGTTTACCGGACTGTCTTTTCTTTTCTTTTTTCGTTCTCGGGAGTCGAAGAACCTGTTCACACAATCGTAATCTGATCGTTGGCCTGTCGTGAGGCACGCAACCAAACAAAATGTTTCAATTCTAAATATATACGTCTTGGACGCGCATTTTCCCCTGGCGCTGCCACAGGTCTGGCGTTAGTAGTAGTAGTAAACGAACGAGCGCTCGACAGACAGACACACCACCACATTATTTGGGAAAACCTTTCGACCGACAAAACTCTCCTTTATCAGCAGTCAGCTCGTCGTCCCCAACACTCCCGATTTTCTCTTTTGTTTCCTTCTCTCTCCCCTTTGATTTTTATTTATTTCTTTTGTTTTAACCGCCCGGTTCGGACAACCATGTTGACAGGGCCCGATAGCGTTCATGGCCTGTCGCGGTTACACAACCACACAGAGAAAAAGGGAGGATGCACTCACTCCCCTCGAAAAAAAGGAAAGAAAACAGTTTAAACTTTTAAAACGATAACTGTTTTTCTTTGTCGCTTTTGCTCTTTTTTCAAACGAAAAAGAAAAAAAAAAGTTAAAAGTGAAATGAATAAACACCAACGGACATAATCATAGAGAGAAAAAAAGGCTGAAAATGTCCGTCTAAACTCCGTTTTTTTTTTTTTTTTTTCGAGGCCCCTCAACTCTCCCTTTTTAATTTGAACGCCAAGAAGCCACTCGAGCGAGTATCGTATTCAGAACGGTTTCGGAAGACTAGCTCCTCTGCCAATGTTTCTTGGTTGTTGCTCTTGGGTTTCCGGCCCTTGTGACCGTCTTCTTTCTTCTTCTACTTTATGTTCCAGTGTAGGGGGTTAGCCTCAGTCGTGTTGCGTCCATCGCGATAGCCAGAGATGCTACTCAATTCGGGGCCTTCTTCTTTTTCGTCCTCGACGGACATTGGCGGCCAAGTGGTTCTCTATCAGTTCGATTCCAATTCCGAAGCCCAGCAACTCTACTGGGCCGGCAGGTTGCGCGTTTCCATCGATTTGCTGCTGATGAAAAATCATCAAAGTCAACTGGATTTGGTTCGGCCGCCATATCAGTCGCTCCACCATCGCAGTAGGTCCCTGTTTAACATCTTGCAAGATGACCGGCCACCAACAATCCAAGTTGCCTCCAAGGAGGAGCATCGCTTCTTTGCCGTGAACCCCAAACGACCGAATAGACGACCGCCCCAACTTGTAACTAAGGTAGGCAATAAAAACTAAAAAGCGAAAGGGCCGAGATGCCCAGCTGAGAGAGAGCCCAGCCCTCCCAGAAAACAACAACAACAGAATCCTTGTAGAGCTTACACACAGCGCGGTGCAATTTCCATCGTATACAAGAGGCTATAGGGACGACATGGGTGCGTTGTTCGTTCCGCTTGAATTAGAAAATGTCTGCGTGTTGTTATGTGTAAAGGCTATCTCTCTGTGTGTGTGTTGTATAACGAAGCGCGTTTATCATGTCCCAGCTGATGATACAGGGCCACACACGCCAATGTGAGTAGACGCCCCTGGTTTCGGGGCGGTCCAAAAAACAAAACAGCAGATGGATTTTCCCCTTTTTCATCTTTTTTTTTTTTTTTAATGTATCGACCTCCTTCCAATAACCCCGTCCAACATCTGTGCGTGGCGTTCACTCTATCCTTGTTTTAGTTTAGTTTTTTTTAACTTTTTGACTTTATGATTTCTGGACAGCTGCCAAAAGTGTCGAACCCGTTCGGGGGTTCAGGGTTCTACACTCTCTACACACAGGGAAGAGACGACAATCGACCATCCGATCGCAGCGTAGCTGAGAGAGAAATTGACTACACATCTGTGTGTGTTGGCGGAGGAAAATGCCGTTCGGGGCCTCCTCCTGACCAGCACCGACTCTGCTGTGTACACTGTGCGCCGGACGAGTGATTTATGAATAGCGAAGGGGGGAAATTTTTTGTGTCCGCTTGACTTGCTGCGAGAGAATAGCGGAGAAAACTGTGGGTGTCTCTTTTCTTTCTGAGGTTTTTTTTCTTTCTTGACTTCACGTTTCTCTTAACGAGAATATCACTAGATACGCCTATATAGCGATTTGCATATTCAAATGAGAAAACGAAGATGGTCCCTCTCTCTCTCTCTTTCTCCCGAGAAAACTGTCTGAATTTCACTTAGGCCGTATATGTCCCTATCTAGACACAGCACGGTGAGAGGAGAATGAAAGAAGAGAGATGGGAGAAAAGAGATTATGGATGCGACAAATATTGAAATTCTGGCCGCGGGATGTCCTCGGCCGTTTCCATTTTCCCTATTTGATTTTCTTCTTCTTCTCTGGTGGGTAGGGCTCTCTTCTAGGCGTTAGGCGTACTCACAAAACATCTGGATAGAATCTTCTGCTGGGCTGGTGGACGTGCTAACGCGCCGGGGGGAAAGTTAAGAAACAAAACACACAGAGAGAGTCCACAAGTGTGTGAAGTGTTGGGGGTATACAGTGGGTGTAGTAGAGAGAGGGGGGGGGGGTTTCCTGTTTCATGTGTTAAGATCCTGACTATCCGCACACGATCGATGATGTGCTAGTACTTACAGAAGGAAGCAACCAAGGGTCTTGGAACATTTTAAACCCATAATGACTTTCTTCTTCTTCTTCTTTTGGGATTCCACTTTTTTTTCTTCTTCTTCTTCTATGAATAACTTGGACAAAAGGAGGGAATCAAATAAATTGAAGAATTTTGAAGACTTTGTTGAGATTAAAGGAATAAGACGGGAGAAGAAGAAAAAATGTATTTAACGAGGGTCTCTTCTTAGCTGTATGCCAAGATACCAGGAATACCTCTTTTGCTTTTTCTTCCTTCCGAGTCGACACACAGAATCTTTACAATACGTAACGCCCGTGTGTGTGTGTGTGTCGATTTAAAGTTTTATTTTTTCTCACGGAATTAGGACTTTTGAGAGAGACTGAACTTGGAAAAACATGCGAGAAGCACAGCCGAGAGCAAAAGAGAGAGAGACCACCAACGGCGGTAGTGTGTCAATTTTTATTTTTAGTATCAACCCGAGTTATTTTTACTAGAGTATAGACACACGCAACTAACCCTGGCCAAAATGGAATAGAAAGTCTGAGACTGAAGATATTTTTTCCCAGATTAAGACTTTTCGGGGGGGAAATAATAAAGAAATAAAAAGAGATTCTGGTGTTAACGTCATCAAAAACTTTTTTTGTTTGGGGGATTTCTTCATGCATACTTTACTGACCACTCATTGTTATTCTTCTTGGGCCAGCTGTTTCCCCGTTTCTTATATTTGTTTTTAATCAACCGGAAATGAGTCAACTGACTTTCGGTCGTTATAGACACATGATGTTGATCTCTCGTGACGCAACTTGTTTTTTTTTTGTCAATGGCTCATTTGACCACCGGATCTTGATAAAGGTTAAAAGAAAAAAAGAGACGGGAGGAAAAACAATGGATATAAAAAAAGGTGGATAAAAGAGATTGATGATCTTTGTCGTTTCAATTATAGCACAAAAATGGAAATAACTTGTTTCTTCTTCTTTTCTTGGGGAGGTTGTGCTGTTAAGGAAAAACTTTTTTGTGTTTGACTGGGAAGTAGGAGGAGGAGGAGGAAAGCTTTCAGTCTTGACTTTTGCTCAAAGATATCGTGAGAGTGTGTGTGTGTGCCGACTGCCGGGAGATAGGACCCCAATGGTTATAGAAGAAGCCACTGGAAAGAAGAAAAAAGAATAGAATAAAACACAACTGGCATCTTCGTCACCCTGGCGGCACCGGCGGCGGCTGTTACGTTTTTCCAACTGCTCTTTTGGCTGCTGCGTGTTGTTGTTGTTGTTGTTTGCTGCCGCTTCCAAGTTGTTCGGGATTCAGGGCGAAAAAAAAGAAGGGTCTCGGTGGCTGTTTTATTCTCTCGCGTGCGTCGCCTTCGTATATTATCATTTATATTTATACTCTTGCTCACAAAACATGCTGCGTCAAAATCTAGACGGCATCAGCCAAGAGAGAAAATGCCGAAAGGAGAGTTAAAAAACAAATTCAGAAGAAATACGATTTAAACAGTTGACTATTTAATTTACGATTCTCCCCCCGTGACGCTCTCATCTGCCATGAGATTATCATTTTCTAGCGCCCCCCTTTTCTAAAAAATAAAAATAAAATTTGGTTAAAAACTCTCTAAACCCAATGTTGATTTAGTTGGTTCACGACTCCCTCCCTCCGTATTTCACGAACGAAAGTGAACGGCTGACAGGGAGGGTAGAAGGAAGGATGAAAAGGGCCCCAAGGGAAATATAGTGTGGTTAAAGAGACCTTCTTTACACTCCTCCCTCCCAACGACGTCGCCGCCGCCAGCCATTCAGCCCCGAAAAAATAGATATAAAATAAAAAATACCTTTTTTTTTCTTCTTCCCTTGTTATTTCGTAACTTACCAGTTTCCCCCCACTACTAGGTATTCGACGTATGTAACGTGATGGTAAGGAAAAAAAGGTATATATACCCCCACCACCTATCCACCTCACGTTTCTACGCTGCTCCGCTCCGAGTCCACTGCTGCCACCGTGCCAGCTGCCAGAACTCTGCGATTACGTCTTCTCTTAAATCGTCGGCCGTCACGACCGCGGCACGTTAATTGGCTTCTTTCTTTCTGTTCCTCTCTAACTCTCTTCTCTCGGTCCTTTTTCACGCGCAGACAGACAAACAGACAGTTTTCTATTTCCTGAAATCGCTTGGTGCCGCAGTCTCAGAGAAATCGAAAAAAGAAAACATTTCACAAAAAAAGTGGAAGAAGGAAGAAGAATCGAAAAAATCAAAGCATCTGGAATTGAAACGTAGGGGAAACCGGTTTTTGAGTTTTCTTCCCTCTTTAACTGGCCAGCAGTGCGTGACTCGAGTCGTCGGAAGAAGAAGTAGAATTGTTGTTGTGTGCTTATAGCATAAAGGCAAGAAGAAGAAGAAGAAATAACACACTCTGTTGTTGTTGGTGGTGGTGCTCCTCCTGTGTGTGTACAGTTTGTGTTGGTTCTTATCCTCCTAGCCTGTGGGTTGTTCGGGTTCGGTTCGGTTCAGTTCTCTCTCTCTACGCCGTCCGTGAACGACGGGGGTAGCCTCTTTCCAATTCTTTTGGCAGTGCTCGACGAGCCCGTGTCGAAGATGGACGTGCTCGCGGCTGCCAACTCTCTTGCCGCCAAGTCACTCAGTGGTAGACGACTCCAAGTCGTGTTGATTTTGTGATTCGCTGTGCCGTGCCTATTTCAATTCTTGTCAAAACAAAACGGATAACGCAATAGCAAAAGATTTCATTTGAGAAAAGTAAAACAAACGGAAAAAATTTGTACAAAACAAAACACAAAAATGGCTAGTGCCAGAAAGTCAAGTCGTCGGAGTTTGCCAATGCTGTTCATGTCGAACCAGCAGGTTCAGCGCAGCAATAACCTGGCTAACCACCACCACCATCAGTCCATCATCCCTGAATCGTCATCTCCTTTCGGTTCGCTAACGCACGACCTAGATTTGTACTACATTCGACAAATCGCCAGTCATATGAAGGTTAGCTCATAATTTTGGTGAAATGGGAAAACATTTTCTTTCTTTTTTTTTATTTTGCCAGTCTGGAATTTCCCAGCTCCGTTTCCTTAAACGGATTCTGTGCATAATGTGTATGCATGTGTGCCACACTACCGTGCCATTTGAGGTTGTGTGGGGGGTTCTCTTTCTCTCTCTCCCGAAATTTTTACGTGAGAGAGAAAAAGACCGACCCGCTGCAGGCGAACTGTGTTTTTTTTTCTCATTTTTTTCCCTCCGCTGGTTTATGTGTGTAAAAGAATGACTTTGAGAAACGAGTTACAAACTTGTGTGTGTGTGTGTGCAAAGGTGGCCTTTGACGAGAAAAATGTGAACGAGAAGACCGTGATCGTGAGCCGAATTTTCGAGTTAATTCGACCTCGCCTTTTTTCTCCCGAATAAAACAAAAATGCGACCATTTTCATGACGGTCACCATCAGTCCCGAGTTGACGTGACAGGTGTGCAGAATGAACTCAAACTACTCTATACACGGCGAGATGGACTGTAGAATGATTGGTTTTGAAGGGCAAATGCTCGGTGCGTTTGTCCTAGCGCATACGACTTCTTTTTTTGTTTTTGTTTGATAGCAGAAACGAGTCGGTAGAAAAAAGCTTATCTGGTTTTTTAAATTTAATTTGAATTCCTTTTTTTTTTTCCTTTTTTCACTTGACTGACTTTGGGAGTGGCTCGACTCGTTCGCACCACTACCAGCCACTAGAGACTTGTCAGTTTGAACTTTTGATACCGTAAAGGTATAAAAACCTGTCACGTCATCTTCCCATCATTTGGGCGCCGTCTTCCTACTACTAAAACCACCATCCCCCCCCCCACACACACACACTTCACCCGCCTCCTTTTCGTTCCTGTTTTTCTTTCCACTTCCCACGCGTTTAGACTAAAAACCAAAAAGAATTCCGCCATTCATTTGGTTGTCGTCCATTCTTATCCAAAAGCTTAAAAACTAACAATAATCAGAACAACTCTAGAAATTAGCGCAGAACCCGATTCAATTGTTTTCTAGTTTGTTTTGTATTCCGTTCACTGGCGGGAGGGGGGGGGGGGGGGTTCTGGGAGGAGCTGTGAAAATGATTGGAATGATGATGATGATGATGTTGTTGTTTCTCTTTAACGCAGGAATACGATCTGGAGCAGAAGATTGATGTTGAAATTCGCATTCGCGAAGGAACGACAAAGCTGCTGGCCGCTTGCCAACATCCCAGTCAAGCCCTGGAAGCGGCCAAGACGTTGCACACTTCCAACGAGCGCATGAATGTCTACATGACGGAACTGCAGTCTCGAAAACGCGATTTGTTGCAGTCCAGGCCGCCGCCAGCGTCGATTGTCACGGCAACGTCGTCATCCCGCTCGAGGTATGTGTGACATTTCTAATCATTGCTGGGCTCTTCTCCCAGTCTCTCTCCCACTACTGGGCCGGCGAAAAATAAGGACGTAGCCAATTAGGTGACGAGGGGAGTTGTGCGGGTGTGGTGGAGCCGAGAAATTGTGCCCAATTGTTAGATATCTTTTTAGTGTTGCAGTTTGCAGAGCCTGGTCGATTTTTCGTTTTTATTCTTTTATTATTTCGTTTTAATACAACAGCCAAAAGAAGAGATAAATAAACTTTCAAAGTGGGTGGTGTATATAGCGGCAATTTGAACTTTTGTTTCGAGCGAACTAAAAATAACGGACCCTCCCCCCGCCAACTCGCAACACATTTTCTCTTTCGCCTGTCATTCGTGTGTAGATTTCGCGTGTATTAATAGCCGCGCGTGACGTCACAGACGGCAGAAAATGTTGTCAGCCGGAAGAAAGAAAACAAAACATCTATTTTGATAAAAACATTTTTTATTTCATTTTCTTTTTGATGGATATGGATTGTGTTTGTGTAGGAAATCGGCTTGCCCGGCTCGACTGGGTTTGACGGATTTACGCTTCCCGCTCATGTGGAAAGACACGGATCACTTCAAGAATCGCGGCGACTATCGACGCTTTGCCGTTTTCTGCCTGGCCAAAGTCGGCACTGAAGTGATGGACACGTCGCTCATCACGCCCGTCGACCGCTCCGCAACTGACATCACCTTTCCAGACGCCCTCGTCTTGTGAGTTTTTAATGAAATTTCCATTTATTTATTTTTTTGCCTGTGCGGAATTGATTTGAATATTTTGTTAACGTTGGTGTGTTGATTCAAACAGCACGTCTGCCCAGCCGGACTTCAAAATGAAGTTGGAAGTGTATTCGTGCATGCTGCAGGATGATTTGTCTATTGCGTCAACACCCCGCAAGCTGCAAAAGTCGCTGCACTCGTCCATTTCCCGGACGCTCGGCCGCAAATTATCTGCCACGCTGAAAGATCCTCACGGGCTCAAAAACGACGCCATGTAAATATTTGGTTATCAATTAATGTTGTTTTTTGTTTTTCTGTTGGTTCACTTCCTTCCTCTTCTCTTGATTTTGTTTTCTTCTCGTCTGGATTCATTGCGGTCGGTTTGACGTTGATTGAGGCTAACGCTTTCTCATTTCTTTCGAAATCTCTAGTGGGCCGAAATTCGATCTGGTGGCGACTGTAACGCTGGGCCTGGAAGAGGTCCACGATTCCGTCAAGTCTCACGATCTGGTGCTTGAGAATTTGGAGAATCCCTGTCACCAGTTGCCTCTGTTTGATCATTTCTGCTGCCGGCTTGCCGCTGAACCGGAGTGCCTGTCTCTGGAGCAGACGGCCAGTGTCACGCTCAAGTCTCCACCCAGCACCAATCAAAGCGGCAAGTCGAGCAAATCGGATCCGCCGCCCGTGTGGGCCGCTCTGGGCGGATTCAACTTGGCTCTCTGGAAGAAGAAAGAGCACCGACAAGACAAGAATCGTAGCCCTCTTCTCTCCGTCTCGCTTGGCCAAGTAATAATCAGCTTATATACTGCATGTGCGTCTGTTTGCTCCTGCCGCCACGTGCTGCCTACACTCCTCTCCCTCTCTTCCTTACTTACCGCTTCCGGAAACACATGTTTTCAATTTCTCTTTGACAATCAGGGCGCGACCATGGCCGAGGAGCGCGGCGAGGTTGTCCTCACCGCCATGGATGACGACGACGAGGAAAAGCGAGTCGAGTTCCGGTGCTCCGACGCTCATTTCATTTCGGCCCTGAGTCAGCGCATCGTTGACGCCAGCGCGTAAGCAATGATTTAACTGAATCATGAATCATGATTAGTTCTCTTTTCAGCTGGCCGCCGTTGGCTGGCGATTGTCTTGTGTTGGTGTTGTTGAGATAAACTAATCGGATTATTCGTTTGACTGGATTCCAGATGGGGCCCGAAAGTATCTCGCAGTCAAATGGTTATTCATTCGCCTCAGCCGACCAACGGTTCTCCAAACAGCCGGTGGGCTCCTCGAACCGGTTCGCTCTACGAAGATATTCCACTTTTCGGTACGTTCGACATCTGCGTTTCTTCTTCTTCTACTTCTTCTTCTTTGAGATCAATTATTTCGTGTGTCCTCCTCTTGTTGTTGTATTGTGTTGTTCATGGCTCGTCGTCTTCTCGTTCACGGTTCAATTGACTTAACCGGCATTACTTGTTTTTCGGCTTTTGACAGAAGAGCCACAAAAGTCATACAGCAGGAGACCGACCGTGCACGAGGTCTTTAGTTTATCTCACAACCGATCGACGGCTGGCGGAATCGTGGACGGGTACGGTATTTTTTTCTTTTTTGTTTTTTCCGGTGGTAAAAGTCGAACGTTCCGTTCTCTTTTTCTGGTTTCCCCTCTTGAATTGAATTGATTTTAATTGCTCGTGACTTCAGGCTGGATAACGGCTATAAAAGCAGCTCGAGGCTACCAAGTCAAACGGCCATGCACCCGCCACCGTCGCCACCGTCGCCTCCCAACACCCGGTCCAGGTCGTCTAGCACTTCAACGTCGTCGGGATCGTTGCCCAGCTGGGGCTCCATGAGGGGTTTGCCCAACTTTTTCCGTTTCACTCGCACAAGCATTCGCAAATGACGACAGCAGAGCCGCCAGCCGCCACTTTATTAATCAGGGGCCTTGTGTGAGTGTACAGTGACAGATGATAGACATAGAGAAACATTTTATCATGTTCCCAGTTTTTTCCCTCCCCTCATCTTTCCCCTACCGACTCGTTACGAAAAATTTAATTTTACAGAGCGTGCCTGTTTTTTTTTTCTTGTGTGTGAGTGAGTGTGCATGTATAAAATGGACGACGAGATGAAAAAAACAAATTGCATTTTTAGAGGAAACAAATTCACACACGAATCGAGGAGTCGTGTTTACGTAAAAAGGAAAAACAAGTCTGCCTTTATTACAATTTAATTTAGAAACAAAAATACAACAATTGAAATCTTTTAAAGTTCATCTCTCTCCAGCTCGAGTTCCGACCAAAGCTTCTGACACATGTCGTGAATTTTGCTGTAATACAAATCGATCGAGTCTTGGTCCGCCTTGGAACTCACGTCGGCCTCTTCCAGACTTTTCAACTTGTGGTACCTGGTAATTAAACAACAAGAAAAAAAGAGAAATCTGGACGTTAACTTTTCTTCTCACAACTAGAAATTGTTAATAAAACTTGGGAGCGATTCCCACCTTTCCCCCAAGGTTTGTATTTGACTGCGGAAAGATTGAAATTCCGTCTTGCATGATCGCGTTAGAATCAGCATCGCTTGAAGGACCTTTTCGACCACGTCGTGTTCTTCTCTGAATGGACGGCCTTGGACGGAGCTCATATCTTCGCGGCGAGTTTGCTTGTCATCTTCTTTGCGAATGCTCTTCAAAAGTCGAGGTAAAAGACGACAAAAGCTCTGCTCGACTAGCACTTTCTCGACGCCGGCAGCTTCGTATTGACGCAGTTTTTCGACCAGCATGTCCTTCTCGGCATCGCTGCTGGTACTTTCACTCGACTCGTCCGTCTGGTGGTCTCGTAAACGCTGGGCTGCCATGTCCTTCTCCAAAATGATGTCTCCCAGCAGTGTAACGATTTTCAGTTGCAGTTTGATCAGGTCGGCCGAATCCGTGAGAAAGATATCGGCGAAGGCTGTCATTCCTCCATGCTGAACGAGAGCTTTTTGGGCCAACGGGAAATTACGAACAATACTGGAAATCGCGTACCTGAAATTATTGTTCGAAAATATTTCTTTTTAGGTCACCATTTTGGTTTTGATGACTAAATTCGAACAAAAACTAATGGGTCTCTTACAATGCTCGATTGCGAACTTCGGGATTCAGATCTAAAGAAACGAGTCGGATCAAATGAGGCAGCGAACCAATTTCGATTGCAGCAATTTGTGCTTTTGGATTGCTTTGGCAAGCAGAACCTGAGAAAATAAAATCAGAGTTAGAAGAGGTTTCTCTTTTGGCATAAAGGTATACTCTGATTTAATTGCATTGTTTTTACCTAGCAGGAATGCTGCAGAACTCCTTAGGTCTTTGCTGGTTGAATTTAATGCAGGGAGTACAACATCTTTGAAACCACCCATTTTCACAAAATCCTGTGCATTGTCATACTGGTGGACATAAAATTCCAGATCATTCAGAATGTACTGACGCTCTGAATCATCTTCAAGGCTTTTGTACTTGGCAACAAGTTCTTTCACGATTTCATATTCTGTTTTGATGCTTTGCTCAACTTGTTTCATCTCTTCTTTAATCTGATCGTAAGTACGAAAACTTCTTCCAGTCTTCTCCTCACTCGTATCTTTAGCATCATTCTTGATCTTCTTTAATGCTTCCTTTATTTCCGAATGATTAAGCTCAGCTTTGACTTCTTCTCCATCTTCAACAGCACCTGTGCTGATTAAAGCTGATGATGTCTTTGCAGTTGTTTCATCATTTTCTTCTTCTAGCAATTTGGCTTCCTTCAGCCCAGTTTGCATATCAATTCTGACATGCAAGCCTCGAGGTATTCCCTGACCTTGGTTTAAGAAAGAAAAAATTTACATGCAATCATAATTTCAACGTTGCGAAACTAAATATTACCTTCGGGGATAACTTGCCATTCGTTTGTTGGGATAAATTTGTTTTCTTCTGATTTTGCATTGACCTCAGACATTATTGGCGGTACCGCATCCTCGCCGGCATTAAGTTTTGCACAAAAGCAGGAAATGAAAATACAAATGGCAAAGAATTTGTCCATTATTCACACACGTTTCGATACAACGTACAACTTCAGTTGGATGTTTTGAACTTACGTTTCGTTTCGAATGAACAACGTATACACTAGCAGAAGACGCAAGTGATGACTCGCTCGATTCTGATTGGACACCCGTACGGAAGGTATCACTGTATGAATCATCATTGTTTACTTATTCTTGCAATTTGTAAAATTTAACTCTTTCATTACTCATAATCAATGAAAACAATAATATTTAATATTTTAGTTAATATTCCCCAATGTCCTTAATTTGGGTGTATTTGGTTTTCGTCTTTCATTTGTTTATTTTTTAAAAGTTAAAACCAAAATTGCTGTTTAATTCTAGATGCAGATCAGAAGGGCAACTCTAATACATCCGGAATGTCATGTCCTTAATTGTCGCTTCATTAGAAGCTAAACCATGAACCGATCCGAACGATGCTCTGCCCACAGTCACAAAATAGTCGACGTTACCCGGAATCCAGATCTTGACTAGTAAAATATAACGACAGATAAATCAATTTGTAATAATAATCATGATACACTTTACTAATTAACACTCCGTTTTAAACAGTCTAGCAGACAGTCTAAAAACTTTTAAAATATTTTACTGATTATCGTCGCTTCATTTCACCTGCTTCTGACTCGATGGTGAGCATTTCCACATATGATACCAATCAAAAGGTGATTTAATTATTTAAATACTTCTTAGGAATTCATTATTCATTCATATTCATTATTTTCACGTATGGTAACTAATCAGCTCTGCGCCTAGCGCACGTCTTCTACGAACTCTAATTTAGCACTGATGATTATGAATCGTCAGCTACGTCATCACCTATTGTAAGTAATCTTTAAAAATAGTTCATCAGTATGCTAATCATAATCAATATTAGTAACAAGAGGGAATAGAAAATGAGAGTAGCCTACTGAGCTTGTATTGTACAAAATTATAAGTAGCTAGATCCGGTTTGAGAAACACCTGTTGATAACCGTTGTTAACAAAGCTGTAAAAAAGTGACATATAAAATAATTGTATAGTTTGCGTGTTGTTTTTCAACCAACGCGAAAGGAGAGCCGTATGTTTGTACACAGTAACAGTGTTTTTTCCACCCTATATTCTTTTAACAGAAAGCCCATTGGCGGAGAGAGGAACAGTAGAAGCGCAGCCGGTGCAGCCCTAACAAAACACTTGTGACAAAGTATAACGCATCTGATTTATTCGATAAGCGCTGCATATGATGGAGACCAATTCGGAAGGATGACAAGCTAGCATCAGTTATGACATAATAAATCTTCAGCTGGATTGTGGAAGACTAAGCATATGTGTTCCCATATGTGCGCACCTATTGTACGTATGCTACACACGCAGTTTACAACGACAGTACTAGATCCGGGTAACGTGATAAAAGATCCAAACAAGGTGGCCAAATAGAATATTCTAGATTTATATAATATGAAGCACAATTGTATATAAACGGGTTGAAAGTACTTTGTTGGTCCACACTCTCCTGTTTCTCCAGCAGTACAACAGCTCAACATGATGCTACGCTGGATCACTTTCTCTATTGTGCTGGTTGCGGTAAGTTCATTTTGGTTTTACAACTCGCTATCTTTTTGAAATGTTAATTTGCTTTATTATTTGTTCATTTACATTTCAGGTAATCGCCGGTGTCGTTGAAAATGAAGTTGGTAAGTGACACGTTTAACATTTTAGTTTTCAATATTAACTGAAGAAACATAACGTAATGTCAATTGTTTGTTCTACCTGTAATAACCGAAGACGAACAACCGTTTCTTCGTGAATTTTCCGAGGACGAAATGAGGATGAGCGAAGAAGCTGGTTACAGTTACGTCGATCGATTGACCCAACTGGAAGAGGACCTCTTCGCACAGGGACAATACGTCAAGGAAGACTCACCCTTTTACCGCATGTCGCAGTTCAAGAAACCTCAGCCAGAAGCCCAGGAACTCTCACGCAAATCCCTCCTTATGTTGGAAGCCGCTCGATACCTCAAAGCGCAGTAAGTGCCAATTGTTCATTCATAGAAAACAAATTGTGAAGTAAATTTTTTGTTTAAAAAATAATTATAGGATGAGCTTGACGGGTGAAGTCAAAGCAGATCTGCGACAATTGCTAACCTCTCCTAAACCAACATCTCCTAAACCAACAACAACTCCTCCTAGAACAACAACAACCACTCCCAAACCAACCACAAAAACTACTAAACCAACCACAACAACCACTAAACCCACCTCAACAACAACTAAACCAACCACAAAAACAACTAAACCAACCACAACAACAACTAAACCAACCACAACAACAACTAAACCAACCACTAAAACTACTAAACCAACAACCACAACAACTCCTAAAACAACATCCACAAAAACAACTAAAGCAACATCCACAACAACAACTAAAGCAACATCCACAACAACTCCTAAAGCAACTTCCACAACAACTCCTAAAGCATTTTCCACAACAACAACTAAAGCAACAACTTCTACAAGGACGTCAACTACAATCGGAAGCACTACCACCAGTCCCTCCAGCACCAATAATACTTGCCTTGGTGTGACAACGTGCCCCACAGTTTCCAAATACCGTACGTTTGATGGATCTTGCAACAGCTTGACACTCACAAACCTTGGCAAATCTTTCACTGACTATCGCCGTTTGAGTTCACCCGCATACGCAGATGGCAAGTCTCAATAATACTAACAAATTACGCAGACATTTAAAATTCAAAAATGAACTTCTTACTTTATAATGGAATGCCAGGTATTCAATCTCCCCGTGTGTCTAGTAACGGTTCAGAGTTGAACAGTGCACGTCTTATAAGCACCACCATCTTCGGAGGTGCTGACAGACCCCTCAGTACCACTACATTAGCACTGATGCAGTTTGGACAGTTTATTAACCACGATTTTGAATCAACGACTCAGTTCACCTTTAGTAATTATTTCACTTTGAACAATTTCTTTTAGTTTCATACTAATAATTACTTAACAGCAAACGGATCGGACATCAGCTGCTGTTCCAGTACCGGTGGCACGTTGAACGCTTCCCAACTTCATCCGGCTTGTTTACCCGTTTCCGTACCAACCAACGATAGATTCTGGAACGTCAACTCACCGTCCATCACAACCTGCATGAACTTTGTTCGCTCCATCTCCGGTCCGCGACTGGATTGCAGCATTGGATACGCCGACCAAGTAAATGCGTTTATATTTTCAGACAATGAATGCTTAACTATTTCTATACAATTAGCTCAATCAAAACACGCACTGGATGGATGCCTCCACGGTTTACGGATCGACTCCGGCAACTGCCGCTTCACTCCGTAGTTTCACCGGCGGTCTTTTATTGACAACCAAAGACGCAATTAGTGCAACAACCAGTCGAGATTTACTTCCATTGACGTCTCCCTGCACCACTGGTGCTTGTTTTTTGGCAGGTAAATATTATCCATCAATTTGTATATCTGTTTAAATACTATACGTTTGTATGAGTAGGTGATTCGAGAGCTACTGAGCAGCCACAACTAACTGTCATGCATACCATCTGGCTTCGTGAACACAACCGAATCGCCAAGGCATTGGCTGTTGTTAATCCAACATGGAATGACACAATCCTGTTTCAGGAGGCCAGACGAATCGTCATCGCAGAAATGCAACATATTACCTACAAAGAATTCATCACTGCTTTGTTGAGTGAGTTTAATTTCGGTTTATATTTGCAATCAGGGAAATTCATTGTGATGTTTATGGTCAATGTCAATGTTAAGGTCCGGGAACCATTACCAAGTACAGTCTTGCTCCACTGGCATCCGGTTTTCTTACGAATGCCAACACCAGCAGAGTATCTACCGGACCCATCAGTAACGAATTTGCCACTGCTGCTTTCCGTATGGGTCATTCTCTCGTTCAAGGATCAGTCCAGTAAAACAATTTAAAACCTTTTTAAGAAAGAAATCATTGACATTTATTCAATGTAGACTTTTTGCTGAAAACGGCACATTGCTGACGAGTTCTTATACCATGAGCGATACCTTTAACAATGCGGCAATGCTCGTCAATGACAAAACATATTTGGATGCCGTTATTCGGGGTCTTCTCACCGAACCTTCTCAATCAGTGGACCAAAATGTGGACGACTCGTTGTGGAATCGGCTCTTTAGGTACAATTAAAATAGCTTTAAAATATATCATTTTCTTTAACATAATTTTACCCAGACGCCATTAACTAATATTTCTATAGAGCGAGAAACATCCGGTTTGATGTTGTTGCTTTAAACATCCAACGCGGCCGCGATCATGGTATTCCAAGCTACAATACCTATCGCCAATTTTGCGGTTTTACGAAAGCCACCAGTTTCGCTGATTTGAGCGTTCCATCGACAACTAATCCAGTTATCAAGCCAGATGTAGTTTCTTTTTTTCATTTTTCTATAGAGTTCTACTATAATTCTGCCTAAACAGATTGAATTCTTGAAAAATAATGCATATTTTTTGTCTTTGTAGTTGGTTCCTCTTCTACAGCAGGTGTATAACTCTGTTGATGATATTGATGTCTACGTAGCTGGACTTTTGGAAGCGCCTCTCGGTGGTTCCATCGCCGGACCAACTTTAAACTGTTTACTGGGTGAACAATTCAATCAGATTAAGTATGCCGATCGCTATTTCTACGAACTTGGTGGTCAAGCTCACTCATTTTCCTCAGGTATTAAAGATGACCATAAAAACTATTATTTAAAAAACTCGTCTTTTTAAACAACTATTTTCTTTGGTTACTTTAGCCCAGTTATCCGAAATCAGAAAAGCTAGTAAGTTTCAAACTTGTGCTGTATATTAACTTAATGCGAATCTATTTGATGCAACTGAATTTTGTTCGATAAATAAGGTTTGGCACGCATTTTTTGCGACAACAGTGACGGCACAGTTTTGAGCGTTCAGCCCAAAGCTTTCATTCCAGTCAGCGCGACGTAAGTATTTACATTTAGAAAAATTATTTGAGTAGATGGAACTGGAGATGTTATAGCTATTATTCCGCTACTTTAATATATCAATTTTATGATTATTTATTTTAAATTATGTAAAACACTTACAACCTTTATTTGTCTCCATTGTGATACAGGAATGCCAAAGTCCTTTGCACTGGAACCACTATCCCAAGTTTGAACTTAACAATGTGGAAAAACGAAGTTTTATTCTAATTAATTACATAATCAAGCTTTTCATCTACCACTAAGATTTCAACATTATTGTATGAATCATTGGCAAAAAAAAAATGAATTTATAAAGTTAATTGTTAAACAGCTTCGAAGGTTTCAAATGTTGGGTGATGGCAATAAATACAAGCAACTGAAATAAAAATTCGTATCAGCTGAGTGTTTTCAATTAAATATCTTTGTTCTCTGTGTTCAATTCTAATATTCCTTCATCTATTACTTCATTCATAGGAAAGGGGTCTGTTCAACACTTCCACTGCTGAATCATTAGTGTTAATGATTAATATGGCTGCATTTGTGCTTATTTTTCAACACCTAAAAAATCTATCTAGTGTAATTTATAACAATTATAATGAATTTTAAAAGGAGATTATACGACGGCCAAATGGGCGCTTCCTATAATCCAATTTGCAGATTTGAAAAAAGTTTAAAATGTTCTTAACTCTGTTTATCTTTCTTCCACTAGATGGTGTAGAGTGTCATCATGGCCTAGCAGACAAAATGTTTTCTATTGTCTTTTGTATTGTATTATTTGTTGTCAGTCTTTTCATGCTCATCGGCTCAATGTGATTTTCAGTTTTGCTATTTTATACCTGTTCACACGCACGATACTACTACTTTCTATGATACTAATACCTTCATCTCTTCCTCTGTGGACTATCAATCAGACAGAGAGTGTCAGCTGTTTTCAACACCCTCTTTGCCTCGTGTACGACCGCCGGTGGTCGCTGTGAAAAACAGGAGAATGAGGAGGGCTCTGGTCGAACGGGGACTTGGAAGGCGCATGATCAGAGTAAAACTTTTGGAGGGTCATGGGTCTAAACTAGAAGCCTACTATGACTAATCGCTCTCCAGCAAAGCGGCCTTGCACTCTTGTTTCTTCTTCACTGACCAGGTAATCTCCACATAGGTATCCTTGCACATGAACCATAGGATCTTTTCTGAATCTTGCAATTTTGGTGGCGTACCTTGCAGGAGCATGTTTGTTGTTGTGGCTGTTTTTACGTTGGTTTAGAAGGCAACCCAGCTAAGAGTTGGGTAGAGTTTTATTTCTTACAGGTAAATTTGTGCAAATTTGTAAATAACATAGATAATATCCTTGTCCCATTGCTGCTTAGAGTTTCGTGACATGAAGAGTGTGAAGTGAATAATCTTCAATGTGTATGTACATAGATCTGTACATGACACATGAGTACAGATATATAATAATAGGAAACAATTTATTTTTTTAAATCCATGTAGCAATAATCATTTTATTCTTTCCAACAGATGTGGCAAACACGAATGTTATGAATTTCGTTTTTGGGGTCAATGGATTTGGCGCTGGTTGCTGTTACTGGCCTTTTGCGACGTCTTGATATCAGTTTGGAATAATAGCTCTGGACTCTGGGGAATCCTCACTCATACTCAGGTAACCTTGAAGTCAACATATGTGAGGAGTTTTCGATTCGTTGTAATTTTTGCATGCAAGTCAACCTGCAGGCAGGTCGGCCAGTTTGTCCAGACAGGATGTCCTTCTCGCTTGAAGGTCAAGAGAAACATTACGTAAAACTGGCATGCGGTGGTGTAGAGGTTGGGTGAGAATGACACGTGTTTCGTCATTATCAAGAAGGTAAAATAGCCGCAAGGGTAAGCTATTTGGTATTCACTTTGAAGTCTTTGATATTGGTTTTTGTAGACCCATCCCCCAACCTGCAGAAGGAAAGGCCAGTTTGCATTTTCTTCAATCGAAGGTCACGGAGATCATTAGGTAAAACGTTTCATGCAGTGATGTAGAGGTTGGGTTAGCACGGGACGTTTTGCATCATTATCAAGAAAGTAAAATAACCGCAAGGCTTAAGAGGAGGGGTGAGAAAAAGTCGTATAAAAGGCGAGAGAAAAAGTTGACAGGGATCAGTCGAGCGAGTATCTCCGACACGGTAAGAGTTGCAGTGCACTATTGTTATCCACTGCATTCTTCATCGTATTGTCAATTCTCAGTCATGGGTAAATATTCTGCTGTATATGGAGTTATGTATCGATTTCTATTTTTGTTTCTCTTTGTTAACATGCTAGATATTTTTGTATATTAATTGTTTAATTATTAATTGTTAAGTCGTACATAAGGTCAAAGTAAAGGCTAAAGAAATCAGTCGGAGTGAGCATTTCCGATATAGTAAAAGCAAATCTGCAGTGCACCATTTGTCACTAACTGTCGAATTCTTCGTCGAAATGCTAGTTTAAATCATGGTTAAACATTTTTACATGTAGTTGTGAATCAACTTCTTATTTGTTAACATGCCAGTTATAATTTCATATTAATGTTTAAATTGTTATGTGTATAGTAAATTAAGGCGTCGTGCTGCACTTGTGTATTGTATCGTTGATGGCTGGTTTCAGCCATGATGTACCGATGTCTCCTGGGTATGGCGGATAACAAATCGCGACGCCGCCGTTTTACTACACAACACACGACACGACCAGTTGCTACGCCGAGGCCCCCACGTACTGCACTAAGGCTCCAGATTATTGTTCCACAAATTATGCTGCCCTGAGCTACTACACCGAATCCCCGCTATATTACTCTTCCCCGAGCTACACTACCAAGGGTCGATTACTGCACCGATGCTCCGAAGTACTACAACACCAAGGCAATGGAGTACTGTACAACTACATATCATGGGTAAATATTCCGTTACATAGAGTTTTAAATCAATTGCTATTATCTAAATTATTTACTCTAATTGTTAAAAAAGGGAGAAAAGGCGAAAGAGATCAGTCGAGTGGTCATCTCCGACACGGCAACAGCAACTGCAGTGCCAAGGCTCAGTAATACACCTCTACTTATGTTGCTCCGATACTCTACACCAAAGTGCCTGAGTGCTGTACCGAGGGCACTAATTTTTACATCACCAAGGCACCGGAGTACTACACTGAAACATACGCTGCTCCAGCTTATTACACCGAGGCTCCCCAATACTACACCACCAAGGCACTGGAGTACTACACCACTACATATCATGGTAAATATTCTGTTATGTGGAGTTTTAATATGGCATCCACTAAATGTACAAATTATTTATTGTCTAGTCGTATGAAAGGAGAGAAAAGGTGAAAGAATTCAGCAGACGAGTGAGCATCTCCGTTACAGCAACAGGAACTGCCGTGCACTTAGTCATCAACTTCATTCTTCGTCCTGTTACAAGTTTTAAATAAAGGTAAAAATTTTTCCGTATAGTTGTGAATCAACTCTACTTTTTTCTATTTGTTAATATACCAGAACCATATTTGAATATCAAAATTTATTAATTGTCAAGTAAACAATGGCGTCGTGCTGCTGTTGGGTGTTGTATCGTTGATGGCTGGGTCGACCACTGGTGTATTGTCTCCTGGGTATGGCGGGTACCAAAGCACAACACTGTCTTACTATTAAGCATCAACTTCCGCTGCTCCATCTTACTACACTGAGGCTCTCAAGTGCTACTCCATCAAGGCTCCAGATTGTTACACCACAGCTCATGTTGCCTCAAGCTACTACGCTGAATGTCCGAAGTATTTGTTCCCCAGCTACACTACCAAATGGTCGAGTACCACGTCGAGGCTCCCAAGTTCTACATCACTAAGGCACCGGAGTACAAAAACGGTCGAATACTACACAGAAGCAGTCATGGGTAAATATTGAATCTCTATTCTTTTTTCTAATTGCCAATATGCCAGTTATTATTTTATATTAATGTTCAAATTATTTTTTTAGTACACTATGGCGTTGTGCCATTGTGAATGTTGCAACGGTGATGGTTGGTTCGACCACTGGTGTGCCGATTTCTCCTGGGTATGGTGGGCGTGAACATTCCGCAACAGCCGGTTACTACACTGAGGTCCTCCAAGTGCTACACCACAAAGCCTCCAAAACGTTACAACACGACTTATGCTGCTCCGATGTTACTACGCAGAAGCTCCGAAGTATTTTCCTTCCCCGAGCTTCACTACCCTCACCACGCCGCTTACTGAACAACAACGTCAACATCTTCTTGCTATACGAAGGTCTTCAGTACTACGCCACAAAGGCTCCTGAGTATTAAACTTCAACCTACGATCTTCCAGCTAGCTATAAAAATTCTTCCATGTACTAATATGTTCCCAGCTACTACACCGAGGATTGTCACACCACTGAAGCGTCCAAGTACTGCACTACAACCTTCGTTGCTCCAGCTTACACCACGAAGGGAGCCGAGTACTACACCACGAAGGGAGCCGATAATTCGTACCACGTTGAACCGGATTACTAAACCGATGATCCAGTTTACTACACTACAACCTGCGCTTTCTCCCAGATACTACACCACCAAGGAAACCGAGTTACATCACTACTTACGCTACTACCACCTACTGCACCGAAGTATTACTCTGCCCCGAGTTATTACACCACTAAGGCAGCCGACTATTACACCATAAACTACGCTTCCGCAACTTACTACATGGAGCTTCCTTAATGCCAGAGCCGACTATTTGAGTATTATTATTTGTCGGTTGTCTTCATGATCATTGGTCACTGGGAGTTAATTGTTGATCTCAAATGAGTAAATAAAAATTTTAATGCGGGTAATTCTTTTGCAAGACTTTGGTAGTAACTTCAAGCCTGTGTTGTTTCATGTCTCAGGGGTGATTACTGCTATAGTCACTCTACATACGGACATGTTCTAGCGGTTTAACGATGATATTTCAAGGGTAAGTTACGAACAAACTTGTAACTGTTGGATCTGTTAAAGGGAAGTGGCTGATCTTGGTATAAATGAAAGACTTTGAAGTTGAGATAATTTCTAAACAAGACTTGATATTAACTAAAAGACAATAAACAAAAAACTTATAAAAAGAATTGTGTTATATTGTCCCACCTCCACCCACAATTCCACCACATTTTACAGTCACATACACATATACATACATACATACACTTGAGTTAACCCGTTGGCTGCCACGCCATACAACCCGTAGGTTGCTTTCTACTAATCTACGTGCCACGTCTGAAGGATCCATGACCAAGTGGGACTTGCCATTGCTGACAAGTCCGTGCTGACAAGGGGAGGACTAAGGTGCATTGCCTTTTAACAGGCTTGCCTTGCGGCAAAGTTTGGGCTTGGCGACTCCCCGGCCCCGCGGCTTTTAAACCACGAGACCGAACAGCGCGGCCCGTGCAGTGGAGAACAAAGGTGTGGCAGCCAACGGGTTAACTAACACTAACACAATAATACCAACAATACGATGATCCACGTTGATGACGAGTCTCGGTGTCGGTCGCGATTTCACCGAGTTTCGTTCGCACCAGGAGCAGGGGCAACGTCCGACGGAGACCGGTGACGATTGTTAAAGATGGGAAAATCCATCTTCTCGACGTCTCCTCTGCATTACCTGAATCAAGACAAACAATTCTTATTAAGTGACATGCCAATAACAGTTACATAATAGTCACATAATACATATGGGATCATTGATCTGTTTTTTTTTTGCTCAAAACTTCAAAGGTGCGCTTTAAATTGCTTAAAATCTACCTAACAATATTGAGAACTGTACACATAACAAAGCTCACTTGCTAGTCTAAAAAAAAAAATTCCGGAAGTAGACCGGAAGTAACCATAGCGCCTCAACCATTGAGCTGTCATCAAATTAAACCACATATTCTTGATCTCCATGAAATTTGGGGTCGATTAGGTGTGATTTAAACGAAATCCAAAATTTGGCCAAAATCGAGAATTTTCCTGAACTATAGTTCAGGAAAATTTTCGAAACCGGAAGTACGAAAACGTAAAAAAGATAACATGAACTTTACTTCAAATTTTACGAGGATCACGAATATGTGGTTCTTTTGCTCCTCAAATGAATATTTACTGAACTACAGACTGAAATGAGCAAACCGGAAGTAGAAAAAAAAAGCGAAATATCGAAAATTTAACAAGTGAGCTTTGTTGCTGGCATAGTAATCGTCAGTTATCACTAAATATTTCAAAAAAATAACTGCCGATAAATGTTAAAAGACATGTGCAAAGTTTCTGAAACTGACTGTTTTGACAGCTGCAAATTTTCAAAAAGCCATCTAGCGTTGGAAAAAAGAAACTTCAATGTTAAACTTCGTTGGCGCGTAAGAAAGGCCTGATTTTGGAAACTACTACACAGACAGAGTCTAACACTCTAACTCAACTAGACGATTGGTAGATAACCTACGAAAATAAGTCAAATGTTGGGTACCTGGGCATAATCCCATGGTGAATGATGACAGGTGTGTCACAGCGGGCGGAAGCGAACACTGAAGTGATTTAATTCGCCAATGAAGCACAAGAAGCACCGTACGTGGTGAAGATAAGGACCCGAACGTTGGTAGAAGTCCTTCTTCTGTCATGGACAAAAACCAGCGTTGGCTCAGGACTCACGATTCCATGAAGAAACTGCGTTGTAGATTGAAACTGGCGGCCGACTGGCGATCTCAGAGGACGTTTTGTAAAAATGAGTTGGGAATTAAAAGGAAGCTTAAACAAAATTAACTCATAGTAGCATGGTAAAAGGTGATAATGATGTTTACCTTTATCATTTGGGTGACGAATTCAGTAAGGCATTTGACTTTCATCAAGCAGATCTGGTAAATGTACTAAATACACTTCACACTCTTCATGTACATTCACTGAAACTGGAACTGTAAATAGCAATTGGATAAGGAAAATTTTCTATATTATTTACAAATTTACATATGAAAAACAAAACTCTACCTATTTCTCAGCTGGGTTGCCTTCTGAACGGCTGTAGAAACAGTCATACACTCGACAAACATTCTGACACAGGTTACACTTGCAAGATTCAGAAAAGATCCATGGTCCATGCACAAGAACTTTTGTCTAATTCCACTGTATGTAGGCTTCAAATATGAGTTTCAGGCTTTTGACACTCATAACGATCTAATAGGATGGAAAGTGACTGAGCACTAAGTCAACTTAATTGTTGGAATGACGGACTGACTTTCTAGAATTTAAAGAGACGGATGTAATATTTCAAAATAAAGAAACTAGGTCAAGATAAACCTACACCATAAACCTACAAACGAAGTTCAATTGAGTATTCGGAATCACAAAAGGGTTCTATTAACGGTGGAGTTCTTCTGTCATCAACCCTTATTTACTGACCGCTAGATGCCACTGTCTTCAATTGATTTTGTCATACAGCAGCCTGCATCATGAAACATGGCGAAACAAATTGTTGCTAACTTGCTATTTACTTATTTTTCTGTGAATTCTCAATTGAACTTCGTTTGTGTAAGTTTATCTTGACCTAGTTTCTTTATTTTGAAATATTACATCCATCTCTTTAAATTCTAGAAAGTCAGTCCGTCATTCCAACAATTAAGTTGACTTAGTGCTCAGTCACTTTCCATCCTATTAGATCGTTATGAGTGTCAAAAGCCTGAAACTCATATTTGAAGCCTACATACAGTGGAATTAGACAAAAGTTCTTGTGCATGGACCATGGATCTTTTCTGAATCTTGCAAGTGTAACCTGTGTCAGAATGTTTGTCGAGTGTATGACTGTTTCTACAGCCGTTCAGAAGGCAACCCAGCTGAGAAATAGGTAGAGTTTTGTTTTTCATATGTAAATTTGTAAATAATATAGAAAATTTTCCTTATCCAATTGCTATTTACAGTTCCAGTTTCAGTGAATGTACATGAAGAGTGTGAAGTGTATTTAGTACATTTACCAGATCTGCTTGATGAAAGTCAAATGCCTTACTGAATTCGTCACCCAAATGATAAAGGTAAACATCATTATCACCTTTTACCATGCTACTATGAGTTAATTTTGTTTAAGCTTCCTTTTAATTCCCAACTCATTTTTACAAAACGTCCTCTGAGATCGCCAGTCGGCCGCCAGTTTCAATCTACAACGCAGTTTCTTCATGGAATCGTGAGTCCTGAGCCAACGCTGGTTTTTGTCCATGACAGAAGAAGGACTTCTACCAACGTTCGGGTCCTTATCTTCACCACGTACGGTGCTTCTTGTGCTTCATTGGCGAATTAAATCACTTCAGTGTTCGCTTCCGCCCGCTGTGACACACCTGTCATCATTCACCATGGGATTATGCCCAGGTACCCAACATTTGACTTATTTTCGTAGGTTATCTACCAATCGTCTAGTTGAGTTAGAGTGTTAGACTCTGTCTGTGTAGTAGTTTCCAAAATCAGGCCTTTCTTACGCGCCAACGAAGTTTAACATTGAAGTTTCTTTTTTCCAACGCTAGATGGCTTTTTGAAAATTTGCAGCTGTCAAAACAGTCAGTTTCAGAAACTTTGCACATGTCTTTTAACATTTATCGGCAGTTATTTTTTTGAAATATTTAGTGATAACTGACGATTACTATGCCAGCAACAAAGCTCACTTGTTAAATTTTCGATATTTCGCTTTTTTTTTCTACTTCCGGTTTGCTCATTTCAGTCTGTAGTTCAGTAAATATTCATTTGAGGAGCAAAAGAACCACATATTCGTGATCCTCGTAAAATTTGAAGTAAAGTTCATGTTATCTTTTTTACGTTTTCGTACTTCCGGTTTCGAAAATTTTCCTGAACTATAGTTCAGGAAAATTCTCGATTTTGGCCAAATTTTGGATTTCGTTTAAATCACACCTAATCGACCCCAAATTTCATGGAGATCAAGAATATGTGGTTTAATTTGATGACAGCTCAATGGTTGAGGCGCTATGGTTACTTCCGGTCTACTTCCGGAATTTTTTTTTTTAGACTAGCAAGTGAGCTTTGTTATGTGTACAGTTCTCAATATTGTTAGGTAGATTTTAAGCAATTTAAAGCGCACCTTTGAAGTTTTGAGCAAAAAAAAAACAGATCAATGATCCCATATGTATTATGTGACTATTATGTAACTGTTATTGGCATGTCACTTAATAAGAATTGTTTGTCTTGATTCAGGTAATGCAGAGGAGACGTCGAGAAGATGGATTTTCCCATCTTTAACAATCGTCACCGGTCTCCGTCGGACGTTGCCCCTGCTCCTGGTGCGAACGAAACTCGGTGAAATCGCGACCGACACCGAGACTCGTCATCAACGTGGATCATCGTATTGTTGGTATTATTGTGTTAGTGTTAGTTAACCCGTTGGCTGCCACACCTTTGTTCTCCACTGCACGGGCCGCGCTGTTCGGTCTCGTGGTTTAAAAGCCGCGGGGCCGGGGAGTCGCCAAGCCCAAACTTTGCCGCAAGGCAAGCCTGTTAAAAGGCAATGCACCTTAGTCCTCCCCTTGTCAGCACGGACTTGTCAGCAATGGCAAGTCCCACTTGGTCATGGATCCTTCAGACGTGGCACGTAGATTAGTAGAAAGCAACCTACGGGTTGTATGGCGTGGCAGCCAACGGGTTAACTCAAGTGTATGTATGTATGTATATGTGTATGTGACTGTAAAATGTGGTGGAATTGTGGGTGGAGGTGGGACAATATAACACAATTCTTTTTATAAGTTTTTTGTTTATTGTCTTTTAGTTAATATCAAGTCTTGTTTAGAAATTATCTCAACTTCAAAGTCTTTCATTTATACCAAGATCAGCCACTTCCCTTTAACAGATCCAACAGTTACAAGTTTGTTCGTAACTTACCCTTGAAATATCATCGTTAAACCGCTAGAACATGTCCGTATGTAGAGTGACTATAGCAGTAATCACCCCTGAGACATGAAACAACACAGGCTTGAAGTTACTACCAAAGTCTTGCAAAAGAATTACCCGCATTAAAATTTTTATTTACTCATTTGAGATCAACAATTAACTCCCAGTGACCAATGATCATGAAGACAACCGACAAATAATAATACTCAAATAGTCGGCTCTGGCATTAAGGAAGCTCCATGTAGTAAGTTGCGGAAGCGTAGTTTATGGTGTAATAGTCGGCTGCCTTAGTGGTGTAATAACTCGGGGCAGAGTAATACTTCGGTGCAGTAGGTGGTAGTAGCGTAAGTAGTGATGTAACTCGGTTTCCTTGGTGGTGTAGTATCTGGGAGAAAGCGCAGGTTGTAGTGTAGTAAACTGGATCATCGGTTTAGTAATCCGGTTCAACGTGGTACGAATTATCGGCTCCCTTCGTGGTGTAGTACTCGGCTCCCTTCGTGGTGTAAGCTGGAGCAACGAAGGTTGTAGTGCAGTACTTGGACGCTTCAGTGGTGTGACAATCCTCGGTGTAGTAGCTGGGAACATATTAGTACATGGAAGAATTTTTATAGCTAGCTGGAAGATCGTAGGTTGAAGTTTAATACTCAGGAGCCTTTGTGGCGTAGTACTGAAGACCTTCGTATAGCAAGAAGATGTTGACGTTGTTGTTCAGTAAGCGGCGTGGTGAGGGTAGTGAAGCTCGGGGAAGGAAAATACTTCGGAGCTTCTGCGTAGTAACATCGGAGCAGCATAAGTCGTGTTGTAACGTTTTGGAGGCTTTGTGGTGTAGCACTTGGAGGACCTCAGTGTAGTAACCGGCTGTTGCGGAATGTTCACGCCCACCATACCCAGGAGAAATCGGCACACCAGTGGTCGAACCAACCATCACCGTTGCAACATTCACAATGGCACAACGCCATAGTGTACTAAAAAAATAATTTGAACATTAATATAAAATAATAACTGGCATATTGGCAATTAGAAAAAAGAATAGAGATTCAATATTTACCCATGACTGCTTCTGTGTAGTATTCGACCGTTTTTGTACTCCGGTGCCTTAGTGATGTAGAACTTGGGAGCCTCGACGTGGTACTCGACCATTTGGTAGTGTAGCTGGGGAACAAATACTTCGGACATTCAGCGTAGTAGCTTGAGGCAACATGAGCTGTGGTGTAACAATCTGGAGCCTTGATGGAGTAGCACTTGAGAGCCTCAGTGTAGTAAGATGGAGCAGCGGAAGTTGATGCTTAATAGTAAGACAGTGTTGTGCTTTGGTACCCGCCATACCCAGGAGACAATACACCAGTGGTCGACCCAGCCATCAACGATACAACACCCAACAGCAGCACGACGCCATTGTTTACTTGACAATTAATAAATTTTGATATTCAAATATGGTTCTGGTATATTAACAAATAGAAAAAAGTAGAGTTGATTCACAACTATACGGAAAAATTTTTACCTTTATTTAAAACTTGTAACAGGACGAAGAATGAAGTTGATGACTAAGTGCACGGCAGTTCCTGTTGCTGTAACGGAGATGCTCACTCGTCTGCTGAATTCTTTCACCTTTTCTCTCCTTTCATACGACTAGACAATAAATAATTTGTACATTTAGTGGATGCCATATTAAAACTCCACATAACAGAATATTTACCATGATATGTAGTGGTGTAGTACTCCAGTGCCTTGGTGGTGTAGTATTGGGGAGCCTCGGTGTAATAAGCTGGAGCAGCGTATGTTTCAGTGTAGTACTCCGGTGCCTTGGTGATGTAAAAATTAGTGCCCTCGGTACAGCACTCAGGCACTTTGGTGTAGAGTATCGGAGCAACATAAGTAGAGGTGTATTACTGAGCCTTGGCACTGCAGTTGCTGTTGCCGTGTCGGAGATGACCACTCGACTGATCTCTTTCGCCTTTTCTCCCTTTTTTAACAATTAGAGTAAATAATTTAGATAATAGCAATTGATTTAAAACTCTATGTAACGGAATATTTACCCATGATATGTAGTTGTACAGTACTCCATTGCCTTGGTGTTGTAGTACTTCGGAGCATCGGTGCAGTAATCGACCCTTGGTAGTGTAGCTCGGGGAAGAGTAATATAGCGGGGATTCGGTGTAGTAGCTCAGGGCAGCATAATTTGTGGAACAATAATCTGGAGCCTTAGTGCAGTACGTGGGGGCCTCGGCGTAGCAACTGGTCGTGTCGTGTGTTGTGTAGTAAAACGGCGGCGTCGCGATTTGTTATCCGCCATACCCAGGAGACATCGGTACATCATGGCTGAAACCAGCCATCAACGATACAATACACAAGTGCAGCACGACGCCTTAATTTACTATACACATAACAATTTAAACATTAATATGAAATTATAACTGGCATGTTAACAAATAAGAAGTTGATTCACAACTACATGTAAAAATGTTTAACCATGATTTAAACTAGCATTTCGACGAAGAATTCGACAGTTAGTGACAAATGGTGCACTGCAGATTTGCTTTTACTATATCGGAAATGCTCACTCCGACTGATTTCTTTAGCCTTTACTTTGACCTTATGTACGACTTAACAATTAATAATTAAACAATTAATATACAAAAATATCTAGCATGTTAACAAAGAGAAACAAAAATAGAAATCGATACATAACTCCATATACAGCAGAATATTTACCCATGACTGAGAATTGACAATACGATGAAGAATGCAGTGGATAACAATAGTGCACTGCAACTCTTACCGTGTCGGAGATACTCGCTCGAGTGATCCCTGTCAACTTTTTCTCTCGCCTTTTATACGACTTTTTCTCACCCCTCCTCTTAAGCCTTGCGGTTATTTTACTTTCTTGATAATGATGCAAAACTTCCCGTGCTAACCCAACCTCTACATCACTGCATGAAACGTTTTACCTAATGATCTCCGTGACCTTCGATTGAAGAAAATGCAAACTGGCCTTTCCTTCTGCAGGTTGGGGGATGGGTCTACAAAAACCAATATCAAAGACTTCAAAGTGAATACCAAATAGCTTACCCTTGCGGCTATTTTACCTTCTTGATAATGATGAAACACGTGTCATTCTCACCCGACCTCTACACCACCGCATGCCAGTTTTACGTAATGTTTCTCTTGACCTTCAAGCGAGAAGGACATCCTGTCTGGACAAACTGGCCGACCTGCCTGCAGGTTGACTTGCATGCAAAAATTACAACGAATCGAAAACTCTTCACATATGTTGACTTCAAGGTTACCTGAGTATGAGTGAGGATTCCCCAGAGTCCAGAGCTATTATTCCAAACTGATATCAAGACGTCGCAAAAGGCCAGTAACAGCAACCAGCGCCAAATCCATTGACCCCAAAAACGAAATTCATAACATTCGTGTTTGCCACATCTGTTGGAAAGAATAAAATGATTATTGCTACATGGATTTAAAAAAATAAATTGTTTCCTATTATTATATATCTGTACTCATGTGTCATGTACAGATCTATGTACATACACATTGAAGATTATTCACTTCACACTCTTCATGTCACGAAACTCTAAGCAGCAATGGGACAAGGATATTATCTATGTTATTTACAAATTTGCACAAATTTACCTGTAAGAAATAAAACTCTACCCAACTCTTAGCTGGGTTGCCTTCTAAACCAACGTAAAAACAGCCACAACAACAAACATGCTCCTGCAAGGTACGCCACCAAAATTGCAAGATTCAGAAAAGATCCTATGGTTCATGTGCAAGGATACCTATGTGGAGATTACCTGGTCAGTGAAGAAGAAAGAAGAGTGCAAGGTAGGCTTCTAGTTTAGACCCATGACCCTCCAAAAGTTTTACTCTGATCATGCGCCTTCCAAGTCCCCGTTCGACCAGAGCCCTCCACATTCTCCTGTGTTTTTCACAGCGACCACCGGCAGTTGTACACGAGGCAAAGAGGGTGTTGAAAACAGCTGACACTCTCTGTCTGATAGTCCACAGAGGAAGAGATGAAGGTAGTAGTATCATAGAAAGTAGTAGTATCGTGCGTGTGAACAGGTATAAAATAGCAAAACTGAAAATCACATTGAGCCGATGAGCACGAAAAGACTGACAACAAATAATACAATACAAAAGACAATAGAAAACATTTTGTCTGCTAGGCCATGATGACACTCTACACCATCTAGTGGGAAGAAAGATAAACAGAGTTAAGAAAATTTTAAACTTTTTTCAAATCTGCAAATTGGATTATAGGAAGCGCCCATTTGGCCTTCGTATAATAGCCGTAACTTAGTTGAGTTTCGATTTCCAAACGTTTGTCCTGATTTGTCGGTCCTTCGTTTGTGATTTTATTTATATTACGTTCATTTACACACCGGTTTGGTGGCACGATTGTAAACTCGATCTTTTAGTAAAATGAACGGATACCTTATGAGAAATTTAATATAATAGTGAGTGAGAACCTCTCTCTGCCCATGATAGAGCTTTCCGTTTCTCCTTGTTAACGGATTTTCTCATGCCGGTCATGCAGCTCTCATTTACCAGTTCTTTTTCATTTTTAAATTTTCAAAGTAATTAACTTTTTATACTGTTGAAGTACATTGAAAAATTCGTGTTCCAGAAGGACATGTAGAACCCTAAATTTGTGGACTATTTCTTGGCACAACAGAGCCAATCGCTCGTTTTTTGTCCGAATTCCTCAGTGTGGAGAATAAGAAACCAAATTATATAATAATGTGGGAATGCAGAAAATTCTTATGCGTGACGTCTGCCTATAATCTTCAATGATCGAAACAGTTTGCTGGAAAAGATTATCAAAGACTTTCCTTAATACATTAGTCAATGCCATCAATTACTTTAATAGGCCTATGCAGATTCTATATGCAAAGAATTTTTCGAACAAAGTAGCGGTCGTTCAAAGTCTAGGCTATATAACCCTAATAGTGATCTAACGTAAACTAAAAATTGATGGAAATCCGCGAAATAAAATCGTGTCCACCCATGCCATCGGGACAAACACGCGGACTAGGAAATTCCAACTTAAACTTTAAATAACAACGCAATTATGTACTTATATAGTAAAATTATTACACCAACAAAACTCACAAATTACGAAACCGAAATAACTTACATTTTCTGAAGATGTGGAAAGAGGTATTCAATTGATACCCGACAAATTTTTAAACCGGGTATCATATAAAATACCCGCAGCTTAGTAAAAAGTTGAAAGTTCGAAAACAGTGTGCCCAATTGCACAATCTATTGAAGCTCACACATTGCTAAATTATTTGAAACAAATAGGTTTGTAAACGGTTCAAGTACCGATCAATCATAGAGTCGTATAATTTATCTTTTTGTTTGTCAGCTTGAACGGAATCTTCAGGTAAATATCCATCGCCCTTTAAGTGATAAAAAAATATTTAATTAGGCTATGAAATTAACGCACTGTGCCAGATCGATGTTGGACATGCTTTTTTCTACTTACACTGAGACTTCTTCGCTAAGAAAGGTATGCGTATAGTAGGAAACAAGATCGTTGATGGTGGGAAAAGTGTGTCCAGGAACCAAAAAAAAATCTTGTTTACCCAAACTTGACCTAAGAGTAAGATAGTCACTATCTTCTGGTTGTGATTTGAAGCACTGCACTAAAATGTGCTTTACTCCGCATTCCATCCTAAACAAGGCAATAATTTTCTGTTACTGCTTTTTTAATGTGATGCGAGTTGTGAACTAAATGAGAGTAAATAAATAATAAAAGTGAGTTGAAATTAAAACTCTTACATGACACTAAGTGCGAAAGGAGCTGATAAATTATCTTCCGTTTTCCTCCTTCTGACAAGAAATGTCCCCGGCTGAGTCCCAATAAGATGAGCTGTGGCTTCAAGGGCGCTCATAGATCCTGCAAACCTTTTTAGTAAATAATAAAAATTAAATCAGAACATTTAGATAACTTAAACATCAGAAAATATAACGTACCACAATTGAGATTCTAGACTTTCTTTAGGCTCAAGTGATTGCTCAACCTGCTGAGCAATAGCTAACGTACTGAAAGCTCTAACTGGTGGTTCTTCAGTCCGGCTTGATGATTCCCCCGATTGAGACGATGAATCTAACGACTGCATTTCGTGAATGCCCGATTCTTGCTCAAAATCCGACATTCCGCTCCGATCCGTTTCGTTACTCAAAATCTCTTCATATATCGCTTCATCAGAGCACCTTTGTGAAGATTCCAAACATTGTTTGTGAAAAGACTCTCCGCATTTTGAGCATCGATAACCCTACTCCAAATAAAATATTTGAAACCCCTAGTAACTTGTAAAATTCATTTAGCTATACCTGATCAAGAAGCCCTTTGAGCAATTGGTGGCAAAAGTGACAGTCCACAACAGGAGAGAATGTCTGAAGTTCGAACTTGTGCGTGGATGCATCGGTACTATCTAACGATGGATGGAGTTGTGCCCTATAATAGATTATAAAAGAATCTGTTATATCTATTATATGTTAATTTCACCACATTTATAACATTATTTCTGCTACGTTACATGACAAGTTTGAAACTCTCAATCCATTTCAGTCGTTCTTCGGGGGTCTTGCTGTAAAAGGTTAAACTTGTCTTTCTTTTTGGTCCTTGAATCCGCCAAGAACTTGTCCACGGAATTGTCGGATCCTCGAAAAAACCAGTCAAGCCGACTTGTTCATCGATGGAGCAATTTTGCAGAAAAAGTCGGAACTGGTAGGAAAACTGTTCAACGCGCGATAATTTTCTTAGATTTCTTATCTATCAATCACATTTAAATATTTAGTATTGACTCGATTCATCAATATTATTATCAAGCTATACTTACGCCCGATTTTGGAGCACAAAAGATAACCGTCCGGCTGAAGAGGAATATTTGGTATTTTATTTTTTGATTACTGTCATTTGCCGTTGAGCCACTGACTCTCAATAAACCGTCTTTGAAGAAACGTCCGAAGGATGTTAAGGGGGGTTTACTAAACTTCCAGCCACATATTGTTGACTAGGGATTTTTTTTTTAAGCATAACACAAGAGCGTTTGGTGTTTAGCACTTGAAATAATATAAATTTACCTGAACGTGTTCTAATGATTGTATCAAGAAACTGTCTTTTTTAATCGCGTTCACATGCTGCTCAAGTTCTGACATCGACTGGCTAGCATATTTCAAGCCATTGTAGTCCTCGTGATTCTGCAATGAGCAAATTAACAGAAAAAGGCGTCCTTATAATGAGTCTGGTGTTTATAATCAATCGTGCTACCTCAGGAATGTACTTCCGTAATTCTTCAAGTATGACACTGTATTGGCTGACATGTTGAATCGGTTTAAGGAGAAGATTTGTCAGTTTGAATCGATCCCGCAAACTAGCTTGTGCAAGCTTTAGGATAAAGAGATTTTTTTGCGACATTAAACATTTTTCTCAAGTAATTTTATCGATGCGTAATGAATCACAGACCTCAACTTCTCTCGCTACTTCTTTTTTCCCTCGGTATACGGCTCCGACAACGTGAAGAGCGGATGGCAAATTGGCCGCGTACCTGTGGTAGATGTTTAATTTGTCTTTCCAATTCAGGAAGACAATGTACAACTTTGTTAGAGATTTATTCTCTTGATTCCCTGTGACGCTAAGTAATTCTCGCTGAATTTGCTGGTGAATCTGGTTCAATTCCTATTGCCAAAAACGATGCGGATCCGCGTTTAACATTGTCATACGGTATACTGGTTGGAATAAGCATGCTGCTTACCTTGATGCCGTAGAATATAATCGTTTGCTCTTTGTGGGTCAAAATTTTGGATAGATGCTTGAACATTGTTTCTTCCATAACTGTTAATATGTTTATGTATTCCATTTCGGCTTTAAGCAATTTTTGGACGGCGCGTTCAACGGGATCGTTCGGCAACGTTTCGGTCTTCGTCGTGTTTGTTCATATACAGATCAATATTACGTAATTGGCAAATGAAACAACATCTGTTTAAAGCAATTAAACTTACATCACTCGTTCGAGGACACGGACTCAAATCCGAAAGGATGCACATATACATCACTTCATTGGACGGTTCGTAGATCGGCGAAGAAATTGACCTGTGCATTTGCTGTGGGCCATCTCTTCTGAAATCCCCCCCAAAAGTGAACGTGTTAATAAAATTTTGATTATCTTATGCCATGTTTTTCACTGTAAATACCTGCTGGGGAGTTTCAGCGCCAACTCGGCACCTCCAATAGAAGAACGTCGACGAGGAATGGGAAATTCCCTTGTTCAGTACACAAAAAGTATTTGTTTAACTGATAAGTGTCATTCCTTATTATTGACAATGGATAAACAAACAAAAAAAACAATTACGTGATGCCGAGTTGGGCTACTATCGGAGACTTAGATAACTGAGACAAGGTGTGAAGCACCCTATCAAAATCGGTCAGGCAATACAACATCTTAGGTTGAAACAAGTCGCAGAGTTGTAGACCAAAATCTGTCTGACATATTTGTAGAAACGCCTCGATATTTTGCAAACACATTTCCTAATATATCGAAATTGTTAACAACATTAGTAACAACTCATGTTTTTAAAAACACATTTTACATTATGTAAATTACAGTGTAATACTGATATAATCTTATCTTACCTCATTTTTTTCTGGATCCATGCAGATTAGATCACTAATGTCAAAAAAGTATTCTAAGGCTTTGGGGTTAAGCAAATGTAACAGGTGACACAATAGAACGCCATCGCGCAGATAGTTGCTGAAAAACTCGAGGCTTTGAGTCGGGGTAGTATTGTCCGGCAAGGCGATTCCGCATCGCCTAAACCAGTGCAAACACTCTATCCACAAGTCAGCGCTTGCCATGGTACTTGTCACGACTGCTTGTCTCCATGCTAAATTTTAATAAAATCTTGTCGTCTTATCACACTTACCTCTCTTATCACGGAGACTTAAGTCTCTTGTAATGATAGTGTGCCAAGGATGAAAAGATAAAATCTTGCAGGCCTATACGGAACCTTGTTATATGATCAGATCTCGTTGATGTATTTTAATCGAAAAGATGAAAATCAAAGATCTGGCTAGAGATCCCTTTTCTCATCTACAAACTCGTGCTAGTTTCATTAGCATTAGTATTTTTTGCCATTCATTTTATGCCCCTAGTAATAAAATAAATGCCAAATATGCAACGAGTTATGCAGATGACGGACTTGATGGAGCTTGATGGACTTCATCCATCGCCTCCAGTACAGAAGACGAAGATCGCGATGATAGGCGAGGTTTGCGTTTTGTCATATGACTTTCGATCCATTTAAGCATCCGCAATACCGAATCGTTGTTGGCCAGACGTCGATCCGCCGCCGTCTTCACTGCCAGCGTTGATGTAACACGGAACGTTGCCGCCAATCCTGTACGTAATCGATTATTGAAATACTATCAATTTTGTCCAACCAATATCGATCGATATCTCAATTTCTTCCTTCAAAAGAATTGATCTAAATATCTAGTTATTTGGCGTTTCATAAACCTTTCAGAGCCTTGATAGCCGCTTCATCTGTGAAATCATCGCCAGCGTAGACAATCCGGATGCGTTCTTCCCAGTCCACCCCAAATGCCGTCCGCAAAATGTAAAGCGCTGCTTGGCCTTTGTTCCATTGAGACGGAGGTTTAGCTTCCAGGGCGCAATAAGCCGTAGTGCAGACTAAACCAGCGCTTTCAATCAGTTCTCGTGCCCGTTTGATCAACCCAGTTCGGAGATGCATGACAGTTTCACTATAAGATATAATCGTCATTATTTTTAATTAAATCGCAGCGTCAAATTTAAACTTGAAGCAAATGAGCCATTACCTGTAGTGGTAGGTCAGTAGAAGACCTTTGTGTTCCACCCAGGCCCCGTCATGACAGACCTCTTCTTGAAGTTTACGAAGAAGACAACGAACTTTGTCCTCGTACTCGACCGGCAGTGGATAAACAAACTTTGTCCCATCCGGATGGAGAATTTCGAGACCGTTCTTGCCCGCGTAAGTGATGTTCTCTATTCCAACCATCTTCTTGACATTATCGACGCTGCGATTGGAAATAATTGAAACGTAGACATCCGGGCAGTTACTAAGTCGCTGCAAAATCTTGCGAGTCTCGTTGGGTAAAATGGCCAAATCTGGATGAGGTGCTAGCGGAGCAAGAGTCCCGTCATAGTCCAGGAGGAGAGCTAGCTTTTCAGCATTCCCTACGTATTTGGATAGATACTCATCATAATCGTCCATGGCCGATGACATCAAACAAGATCCTGTTTTCGAATTCGACTCCGGATCCATCCAAGTGGTGCTCCGTATGGTCTTCAGAAACGCTTGGGCCCAGGCGTCCACATTATTCACTCTAATGATTCAATAAATCCAATTAAAATGAATTAAAACATATAAAGGGGTGTTATGATTTACTTTTCTCGACGGCGGAGATTTTTCATGCGAACCTCGCGTTCATCGCGGGGCATTTCCAGAGCGCTGCAAATTAATTCAGCCACGTCATCTATCTTGTACGGATTGATGAGAAGAGCTTCCTGCATAGTTTCGCCGGCACCAGCGAACGGAGACAAGATAAGCACTCCCGGCTCTTCGATCTGACATGCAACAAATTCTTTTGCAACAAGATTCATCCCGTCCCGAAGCGGTGTTACCATGGCGATGAAAGCGTCTCGGTAATACGCTGCCAGCTCAGCCTTTGGGTCAGATTTTAATATTATTATCCTCTTTTCTCTTCCTATTATCTAAAAAAACAAAAGTCTGGATTACCTGGGAGACACATCCGTAAATGTAGCGGATTGGCGACCAGTTGGCCGTCGAAAAGCGTCCGTTGATGCGCCCAATCACTTGATCCATCTCTTCCTTGAGCTCCTGATACTCTTTGACATCCGTCCGCGACGGAACGGCTATCTGGATAAAAATAACCTACAAAACAAACCCACAGATTTGTCGCTCTATAAAAACGGACACACAATAAGTTGGTCACAGTTCAAAAGTCAACCTTTTCAATGTGTTCCGGATGTTTCTCCAGAAATCGCTCAAAGGCTTTAAGGCGATGCACCAGGCCTTTGGTGTAATCTAAACGATCGACACCCAAAATTATCTTCTGTCTCTTTTCCTTCACTAAACGAGGCGCTTCTTCCGCCATCCTCTGAAATCTGTGACATTAAGAAAAAGATTGGTTACAGAGAAATATTTTAAATTCCAAATAATTCACTGTCCAACCTATCGAATGGGATGCCGATCGGTAGAGCGGCAATTTTAACTAGGCGGTTTCCGTATTCGACAAGGAGATTCTTCCTGTCAATGCGACAACCCAGACGACGATGGCAGCAATCCATAAAATTAATGCAGTAATCCTCGATGTGGAATCCAATCATATCGCAACCTGGGGATAAATGAGGAAAATATAAAAAAATCACATTAACGTCGTCATTAACATTTTTTTAGGAACATACCGAGCAATCCGAGCAAAATTTCATCGTCCCATGGCAGCAGTCGGAAAATGTCCCATGGCGGAAACGGAATGTGCAGAAAAAATCCCAAAAGAGCGTTAGAGTTCTTCTCACTCAATGCCTAAGACATGAGCCAGGTGATAAAATGAGCTTGTTATGATTGACATACCCTATTGACAGCTATACATTATTGACAGCCTGTTACATACCTGACGCAAAATGGATGGCATCAAAGTCAAGTGATAATCGTGGATCCAGATAAGCGGAACAATGTCCGGCCCCTCTTTTTTTGACAACTCCATCGCTTCCAATGTCTTGTCAGCAAATAGTTGATTGACTTGAATGTAATCCTGAATCATTTAACGTATTTGATCTGTTGGCAGGAAGTTAAATTTTAAATTATTATTTTTCGTTTACCTGCCAATATTCGCTAGAATAAACTGCTCGGTCGGACATGGAGTGGAAGAGAGGCCAGAGCGTTCCATTGCAGCATCCGTTGTAATACGAATTAAATTGCTGTTGATTCAAATACACCGGAACAACCTGAAAAATACATCGATTCAATTAAGTTGATCAGAAAACGAGATCTTAAAGCCTGATTTACCTGGTGTTTCAGCAGACCAGCCGTCGGAGTAGTATCCTCTTCAGACGCTTCCGGAATTTCGTCGTCGACGCTAAGCGTGCAATCACCTGTCCAGCCTACCCAACGACCGCCACAGTCAACAACCACCGGAGCAACGGCTGTCACAAGACCTCCGGCACTAAATATTGAAGTTTTATTTCATTATCTTGGCAAATTCTAAAATTTATTTCATTTCGAGGTGGCGGCTTATTAACAATATACAAGAACGCATATAGGGTGTGATATAGCACATTCTTTTGAAATTCTATGGGTTTTCCCCCTAGAATTTCTTCGGGCTTATCCAATTACCATCTAGGCTAGTAGTCGAGGGTAAAAATACATTGCCGTGGGCTTGGCCTGGATATATTTTTAAATGTTGAGGTAGGTTTTCTCCATATTGTCGGACTTTGGGGTAGGTCGTAAAAAGGTTACAATTTTGTATCGCTTTCCTGGGGCGCTTTGGGGACGTTTAACAGTTATCCCATACAAGGAAGGTATCCTACAAGTTAGATTTTCAACTCTTTCTTATTTAAGTTAAGCAGTATGAGAGATCAAAACGACCGTCCAGGAATGTGATTATAATTTTGAAATGTAATTATAACACGTTATTGAATCATTATACGCCACTTGTACCTACATCTAAGAAAATAACATACAAGTTTGACTTGCCTTGATTTCCGTATTAGCTTTCCGGTTGACTCGTCGCGTTTGAGAACAAACGGAAGTCTATTAGAGACGACGATGAGCCTTTCTCGAGAAGGATTCCATTCAATCCCGGACTTGAGTTCTTGTGGAAAGTTGAGTTCCATGTTTCGATGTAGAAGGAAGTTAAGGATCACTTGTCACGCCACAGTCTACCGTCGTTCTGAAGACGATTCCTCTTGAGCCAGCCTCTTTTGTTCGTATTGTCAGATGAGAAACGCCCAGTTCTGAAGCGAATAGGCCCGAATGAACTGGTTTCTGAATACATACAGGTCAGAGGATAAAAACCTTTAAACTCTATTCCGGAAAAAAAATATTTTACCATTTCTTGCGGAAGCCACAATTAACTCCAGATGGACTTCTTGGCATCTCTGGATATTATTTAGGCTGCCGTTTGGTTGAGGCAAACATGACGGTTTACTCTAGATAACAAGAGGGAGTATATACAGTTTAAGTCGGTTTATGTGGTCGAGAACGCACAAAACGCATCGTAGTTATAACGTTTGGCAAGCTTATCAAAAGTTTTCCATCGTCTTTCTAATGACTTAATGATCGTTTGTTTTGTTTTCAAAGAAAATCTTTAAATGGTCTACAACTGTTATAGATAGCATCTGCATGTTATAAGAATAGCAATCCAAAAGACCATATAAATCAATGTGTTTCTTAACCCTCGAAATGTAGTATAACGTAATAATAGTAAGCGACTATCAGTACGTATAGCCCTTAAAGATTCCCCTTTTCATTTTCTATGATGAACATTTACAATGTTTTCCCATTCTAAACTTTTTTTTCTAATAAATAACAAAATATCCAATAGAAAATCTTAGCCAACTTGAGTATTTTGCACTTACCTTATTAGATATTTTGTGTGGTAGAGTACCAGCTGGTAGGCTACCAGCAATCGAAAATGAATCAGAGGACCACATTGGCTGAAAGCGTTCACATGAGACATGACATGGACTCTGGTTGAAAAATTATACATTAAGTTCAAGTTCACTAGATATTATGCAAATAAAAGCAAGCTTAAATTTAATACCATTTAATGTTGCAGTCAAGCCGTGATCAAGCTAAAAGGTTGAATCACTGTTAACTTTCAGCCACATGGCTGCAACAAATTGGCCCTTCCACTGGCCCTTCCACTGTTGTAGACCATTTAGTCAGTGAATCTATTTCCACCTATTACAATGGATTTATAGATAAATAATGACTCTTTCTATAAATAGTAGTTAAAAAACCCCAATAAAAAATTTTCGTCTACACAGAAGACAATTTGACCCAATCAGTTTCAGCCTGGTTTCAGCCAGCTTACCTTTTCTAGAAGGAACACTTTATCTTAATTGAATAAGTGGCATATTAAGCAATTCTAATCTTTCTATCAAAAGACTTTAAGAACACTTGCACTCATCACTCAAATGCACATGGGAATGATTTGATTTCATTTCATTCTTCGAAACAAGTATACTATTCGCAAAATAAAAGGTCGTGCGAAGCCCAAAAAATGTTTCCCCTCCGGCCATCCCTCAGAGACCGGCAACGTTTTTAGCTACAACTTTTGGTTGTTGCGTCGTACAGCTTTTTGAAATTTTGTGCGGAGCATAACAAATGTGTTTATCTTGCTAGGGGGAAATTGGATGTCCCTTTAATCAAGATGTAAAAAGATTTTGTTTTTATCTGTTGCATCGTAAAAACTTTTACAACATTTATATAACCACAAGCGTGAAATCCTTCTGCCATTTGAAGTCTCCGGTACCTTCTTCGTTTTTATCACTGTCATTTGAAAAAGGTGAACTTATGTTGCGTGCACAGGATCGTAATCTATTTCATACTTATCAGCACCTTGTGAGTGCGTATGATATGAGTGCGTATTTGGCTGCAATCGACGACACACCTTTCTAATCGTTCAGAGACTATAGACACAGTTTAGTAATTGAGATTCTGTTATTTGTTTTTGCTGAAGAACAAACAATCCATTAGCATTCAAGGTAGGCGTTTTCGTGAACTGCTTTGTATACTGAACTGTCACTATTTGAATGTTGTATTTGATTTTATTAGATGGTGACGACAAAAGTGCTCTACTTCAGTTTGACAGCCTCGGTAGCTATCGCTCTGGCTGCCATAATATTCATAATCGTCGACAAAACAAGTTAGTTACAAGTCTTCAATTTCTTCATCATTAGGTTTCCTTTTTTTCTAGAGCATTGATGAAGTAGATTTTTTATTGTGAAGCAAATGAGTTTCTGTAATTATTCGTTAAACCTATACTATTTAAAAATATTATGAACTTTTGTATAAACAGCTTATTGCCGTGATGGAACGCCAAAACCCAACACTGCTGTGTCTTACGAGGATGGTACGGTAGTGTGCCTACCTGGTTACGTTTTCTCAGACGGTCAATCCACACATTACATCACGTGCGACTCACCTCCTTATTGGAATTGGAATCAAGTTCCGCAGTGCATCAAAGTAAGCGTTAATTAACCTTGTAAAAAGAATCATATATGTTGATAAGGGAGAACGGTTTTTTTTAAATAAGGTAAACGAAGCTTATGCGTGGAAGTGCCCAGTTCAGTCACCCGAATTTGAACTTGCCGGAGAAATCCTCATTTATCAGGCAACCCCTCTCGATTCTATTCATGTTCAAGGTTTGTTGGAATCTCTTGAAAATAAAAATCTCTATATTTACGCTTACATAATAACACAATAAAAAATTGTATGATAGGCAATGTTACGGGTCTAAATAGTTCGGCTATTCAAGTTATCAACGTTGAGGACACCAATAAAACGTGCCATATAACTGATGAGCTAGGCACATCGGACATAATGAAAGATGGCCTAGTTATTGATGGAAATATCCTTCGAATCAACGAGATTATATCCAATCCGATGATGATTAACGAGACGTTCCAGTTTTACATCCGAGCCATTGGATCCCAGCACGTACAACAGCAGCGGAACGACCAATTTGACGGTGTGGCCGTTTTCGTTCTTGAACAAAATCAAAAGACGGTTGGGGTTTTCAGTGCAAATTCACCCACATCGATATAAGTGGAAAATATGTGCATTAATCTATCAATAATCAAAATGCTACTTTAAAAGTTTGAAAAAATGTTTCGATTTCAAATTTCAATACATTTCCCGCCGGCTGAAATCTGACTGATGTGGCAACTACGCATTAATTATTTAGCAGGCGACGATAGCCATGTGTGAAAGTTCGTTTATCTTTATCCGGTTTGTTTATTAAATTAGAAAAATGAAAACCACGGCCTAATGGTTTGAATTTGAAAAAAAATCAGTATATACCTTCGTTTAATTTGAAAAATGTGGAACTTTCGCCAAGCTTACGCACGCTCAAATGTTATGTTAAAGCAATGCATACCATCGAAAATTTCTCTGAATCAAGAGTCGATGTTATTAAATCGAAGCCTTTCGAGCGATAGCACTAATAGTAGACCAAATCCATTTCTCAGCGCCTTTGGAGCTCGCCTATTCCGTGCCTTTGATCGTAATTTAAGATCTTTATTCAAGCTTGGAAGATGTACCAGAAATTCAGTATTTGGTACCCTTCTGGAAAACAGACTAATTCAGGTAGTGCTTGTAGACTTTGGACGTTTAGTTACCAAAAATAGAGATATGCTACTTAGTGCCACATGCCTCTCTGTCTACAACTGGGAAGACAGCTTTCTGCGGGACGAGCAGATTGAAGATCTTGCTAGTGATGTGGCTTTCATAAAGCAATTGACACTTGAAACTCTTACTTGCAAGTCATGTCAAAAACGACTACGAATTGATCAGAAAATACCAGGTGTTATTTACTGCACCTGCCCAGATAGTAAACCTTCAAACACAGAAGTAGATGGTTGGAAACCATTTATCGAAAGATCAAATACTCTGGTATGGAGAAAGGAGCATGAGACTTACAAAGGATTGTATGCATACAAAAGTAAGTAGCACATTTTGTTTGCAACATGGATGAAAAATTACCTTTAATGTTATTTTTCTTTTTGCAGTGTATGCACGTTTTGAAACGGTAAAAGCCATGGATTTTCTCCGTGCCCAACTCGACACTAATTTCAGGAAGCAGTGGGATACATCAGCAACTCAACTCAAGATTATAGAAGAAAATAAAGAAACTAATACTGATCTAGTCTATTGGGAAATGCGGTGGCCGGTAACCTTTATTAAAGTCTTGTTATCAAATGTCCTGTTAACAAAAGGTTTTATCATTTTTTATTTTAGAAACCATTTGCAAATCGTGATTATGTGTTCGAAAGGAAGCTGACATTCATTCCCAAAGAAAATGTGTGTGTTATATCTAGTTTGGCCACATCTCATCCTTCAATCCCAGTCAACAAATCAGTGCATCGAGTCACAGAGTACTGGAGTTATATGGTAGTAAAACCATTCATTGATTTTGAAAAAGTAAGATTTGTCTATTAAAATTTTCCCAGTGTATTTTTAATCTATACCGTGTTTTAAATTATTTCCAGCCTGGCACTGAATTTGTTCTGACATACTTCGATAACCCTGGTTTGTCTATCCCTTCCTCGGTCTCGACTTGGGTTGCCATGACAGGTATATTTTATTGTATAATTTTAGGGAGTAAAAGAAATTTCACTTTTTGATGCTCTCATTTTCAGGACTTCCAAATTTTGTGGGCAAATTGAGTGAAGCGGCTAGTCAAGTAACCGATTTAGACAGTCCTGAACCCGCTCTGATGCACTGCCTTCGAGCTCAGATAGAAGCAAATCGAGGAAATGTAGTGACGTCCGTCGACATTGAGGAAATGATTACAATAGAGCTGCCCTCCGGTGATGAGATGACATCGTCAGGGCAACCAGTTAAAATCCAGGAAGAGATATCGTCAGTGACTATTGTTGAAGCAACATCAACTCTGACCGAAGAAGATCTTAAACTACCGGAGCCAGTTACAACACAAGGAGACATATCATCCCCTGTCATTGTGGAAGCTGAGTCAACTTCAGCAGAAAAGCAAAATCAGTCCTCTATTCTCAGTGGCCCCCTCCAGTCTCCGACGTCACGCGATTCAAAAATGACTGCGGATTTAGCAGACACGAATGTAAATCAGGAATCGACCGATTCTCAGGGTGAAACTGTTAAAATGACACCGACTCCTCCCGTCAGCCCCACTGTTAACGATTCCCCATCCATCTCTAATTCTCCCGTCAGCTCAACTGCTCCCAATTATTGTAGCGATAATACCCAGTTTTTAGCTAGAAGCCCAGTTTATGCATAGTCTACGGCACATCCAAATGTAAATGTCTTATTCTTGGCCAGTGCCAACAGCCCTTATGGAACTTTGCTTTGTACCCTACCTTTATATATTGGTAATTCTTCTCCCCGTATTTGCTTTGACACAGTTGGGCTTTCTTTCGTGTCGGTGAAGAAAACAGCAGTCTGTGAATGGCACTGAACATCCATCTTCCATCTATGGATGTTGCTAAATCTGAAATGAAAGTGAACTTGTACGTGATAAATGTCAAGTTGTAAGAAAACATGTGAAAGTCTATTCAGTTGTCAAATTATATTTGAGAAAGAAATCTTTATTTAGGTTTTCCGAGTAATTCTAATCCTTTTGGGCCGAGGGAATATGGCACTTGAGTATGTAGTTGTCTCTTGATAGTATAACGGAGGCGTATTACAGGTTAACAGCTCCCACGCATTGCTAAAATTAGTACCATATCCATTCTGCATCTGTTTCACAGATATCTGTTGACACCCTTTCGGCTTTAATTCACGATTCTCACGAAACGCGTCGAACCACTTTCCGTCCAGGGTCAAGATGATTGTATGGGTTTCTTTTGAAACTCGAGTCGTCTCCTTTCTCATCTTGCTCCTGGGTTTATGCTCTTAAAGGCAATACAGAAACACGGATGGTATGTAACTGTTCACTTGCTGAAATCTGACCGAGAGGTAAGGTTAGAAGCAATCGGATCATTGCAGTATAATTTCCTTTAGTTTCCTTTCTTAATTAGGTGGAACTGGGGAAGCTCAGATCCAGTTCCTGAATCCGAGTTCAAAGTTCTGATTTCTCCGAGTCAATTAGGCAATTGTTAGCTCCTCGTGTAGTAGAGCGCTACTTTCGTTGGTGAATATTGAACGTCGAGATAAAGATGAGTTATGATCTAAAGAAAATCCAACGCTCTCTTTGAAAACAAACAATGAATAGATAAACTAAAATTTCAAAAATAGCAACAAGATTTAATTTACCGTCTACAAGCAGTCGAAGGCAAATACTTGATGTGAATTGGGATCGATATTCATTAAAGAGTAAACAATTAAGACATTTCCGTATGTTTGCTGTAGCGTTCTCTTCCATTTTTCTGTAAAATAAAATAGTAAGTCTATTAATAAAATAAGTCTGTAATAGGTAAAATATAAAATCTATTATTTTTTTTTAAATGGGGAAGTTAATTAAAGGTGGTATTTCTTTTCCTCTTACGGTGGCAAGGAAAGGTCATTTGGGAATAATCTGGAAATGGTTTTTCTTTCTTCTCGGGAACTTCATATGGCCTGTCCGACTGTGACCTGTCAACCTGTTCCAGCAACAACAAAAACAGATAGATTTCACATTTCTAAGAACACCCAGATCGACGATATCATTATTTACACGTAACTTGATCGCGGTTTAATTGCTTGATGACGTTAGGTATATAGGATATTTGAAACTTTTACGTAAGGTTTTCAAATAAAATATAGATTTTTTAAAAAGTTTCTCAACGGTTCGAAGCGTATCGTCTATATGTTGTTTTGAAACATCAGTCGAATAAGGAAAAAAAATGTGTAGTTTTCTTGTTTTTTCTGGATGTTTCGAAAGACACAAACAACGTCAAATGGAAGAGGTGTTTGAGGACGATTTACAAACGCGGAGAGTCTGCGTAAGGAGGTTGAGCGTGTATAAGACACGGAAACCTCTGAACAACTAGGGGTAATCGATACGGCAAACAATTGTAGAATGGATGTCAAACAGTCAATTGTTATGTCAGCAAACAATAAATTTTGGGTTAACTGACCCCTGGTTACAAGAAGGTGTGTGGCAGCAGGTCCCCCTTGGTCATACAATTTTCTAGTTGTAGCTTTGCTTTAATTAGAGATTAAAGTTTCGAAATGTTTGAATTTGAAAATAATTCAACAGTCAAAATTATGAAACATAGGTTGTTTGTTAGCAAATCATTGCAGTATTGTTACAAGTGATGTTTAAAATTACTCCGGTACACATGCAAATTCTGGGTCTCTGATACAATGAATAACAATGCAGCACAAAAAGTTTAAGAAATTTGTTATCATGTTTTTTAAATATCAACATGATTGTTGCCCACAAAAACTGTGATTTTTCTGCAGGACCAACACTGGAATGATTTTCTGACAAACAACATATGTCTTTTTCACAACTTTTCAAATTCAATTATGTAACTTTAATCTCTAAAAGCAAAAAGGAAATGTTGTGATTACCAAGATGTTTTCAGTTTTCACATATCAACACAACACGATTGCTTTCCGGAGTGACTTAAAACATTTAAAAAAATCTTAGCAATACATTTAATCATTTCAAATTTAATTTTACCTTCAGACGAATTTTGAGTCATCATTCTGTTTTGCTTCTTGTCTTAACTTCGTCTGACTAAAAGTTTTCAAACAAAAGAAGAGCAGACGACACTTTTCTGTTTTTTTTCCAGGGAATTCAAAATCGACCCCTTCCCTAAAAATTCAAACCGCCAAAACGATAAAAGCGGTTCTCCACGCTTTGAAAACCGCTGAACGGATCGGGATTATTCAGTATCAAATAGTTTGTCTCAACAAGTTACACTAAGCCCCCTACCACAGACAAGATAAAAATCTGGAGAGTATGAGTCGATCAAACTCTGAAAATTCATCGGGCGGAAGTCTGAATAAGACCCTCCAGAGGACCCTCTTGGGAGCCGAAAGGCTTTACGTAAAGTGCGCTACGTGCTAAACATCAAACTGATGATTTATAGGTATTGATCAAAATTTAACGAAATATTTTAACCTGACTACAATCATCAACTGCTCATGCAAAACATCGCCTCCTTAGCTCAGTGGTAGAGCGCTGGTCTCGTATAAAGTTAAATATACATCAACATAGCAGTCAAAGTTAACCAGAGGTCGGGAGTTCAATCCTCCCAGGAGGCAGCAATCAAAATTATAATATAACTCAATAATTCTGTGTATAATTATCTAAACATGAATCGTCTGAAAACGATACGAACAAATTGACACATCTCAATCAGTCTTCTTTTCTATTACATTCTCGGACGACGATAGTGAATGTGGTTGCGTCTGAATCAATACCGGATTTACTGATGGCACTACGGGTGGTGCAGGACCCATTCAAGAGAGCCCCGCCGTGCAGTCCCTTTCTGATTTCCCGGAAACGGCGGCGCTTAATCAATCACGGAACTTTCCAGTTCCATAAACACAAGTGGACACGCTCGATCTGGCATCCGGCGACCATCAAGGCATCAAACGGGATACATTTAATCGAAATCCAACGTAAACTAGTCAACCAAAATTTAAAAAAGTTAAGTTTCTTTTTAAAAATATTGCAAAGCGACATTTAGTTTCAGTTGGAATAAGTTTGAAGGCCCAAACTTTTCGTTCGAGTATTGATTACTTGGGAGATATTCAAGACACCAATAGCGTTCACATGCGCCCCAGAGTCTAGTAGATGGTCGACACGTTCGGTATACATTCCACCTCTATACGCATCATAGGATAGCCGATTTCGTGATCCCTAGATGTATATCTACTATCCGATATTAGTTGCTCTATACTCTAATTTGATTTCTGAATCAGGTGGACACAAGTCTGGGTCAATGATTGAAATAACCGTCCACTCGGCTCCTCATGTGACTTGATATAGTACTACACAACCGGGCAGCAGGGGGGGGAAGGGATGTGTATAGTCTGGGTAAATTATTCGATTATCAAAGTGATTCGAGCTCCAACCTGATCCATTAATCAAGTGTCCCTATATTCCTGAAACTGCCATCTTATAGACTGTGCCCGATCAAATAGCCAAGTTGCCCGCGGTCTTTTCCTATATAGTTTATACTGCTAGTCTGGCCAACCTCTATAACATTAGCATCCTTCCCAGCATGCAATATAACCAACCTCAATCCAGCAGTCAACCTCTTTTGATGATATTGAAATTCAATTTGGGGTTACAATTCAATCCCTTTTTTTACGCGGTACTACGCACTTGCGTATCTATTTACCCCCCTATCCTGCGTATCGATCCTGGCCAACTATAAAAGGTCAATTTATTTATCTTTAAAGAATTCAGGTACAAGCGGAGGAAATGGAACGAACATTCTTTTCCCTCGGCTTTTAAAAGTCCCGCCAACGACCTAATAACAGTTTGTCGAACGGAAGCGAGACTCAATTTAGCCACACACGAACCACCTACTGGTTAAAAGATTGTGTGACGTCATGTTGTCTCACGGATGCGTTTATTTTACGGGGTGAGCCTGTCGGCGGCGACACAATCTCCTGGAACAAATCCAATCACTTGTGTGAGCTGACGCACATTCAAAAATTGGCGCCTTTTTTATCTCGTTGATTTTTATTATGTTTTTCACCTCTGGCTCTGCCCTTATATCATCAAACAGTTGAATGATTATTATTTAAATGGCTGAACATCTTATCAAATTAATGATACATGGCTATTATTAACGGCGTACCGGACCAAACGAATTCATCGTCCGTGATGAATAAACATCGTACACTGAAAACTTTGATTGTTAACGATACAAGAAAAACACTTGGTGGTGGACAACATCCGCTTTGCGCTCGGTAGCACATTGGGAAACAAGCGAGTGCGGATCTAAAGAAATCACTGGAATCTGTGTGATGTGTGTGTGCTCAAGTTTTCGGTCATTGATGGCCAAGAAAGTTCGGTTGGCTATATAATGAAGGGTCGTGCACATGTGTGTCCCTTTCGCATCGCTTCTCACTCAGTTTTCCTTTTGAAGTTTTCACCGTGGGTACATTCATTTCTTTTTAAAGTGCTATGCATCGACATTTTTGTTGAAACGAAATCTTTAAGTATCTCCCTCTCGACTCTCTTCTTTCTTCTTTGGTGTTTGGTTTCGCTTGGAAACGAATGAAAAAAAACTCACAGGGAAAAACTTTCATCATCATCTTGATCCTTTGAATAACTTTTTTTGTTTTTATATCCTTGTGCGAACGCTGTGCAGGGAGGATTGATTTCTTTTTTCCTCTATGCACAAGAACTGGTATAGATATTTAACGAGTGTTGGCATTCATCTTTATCCCCTCCCCAAGTCTGAATTACATATCGATTCATAAACAACAATAGCAATTCTAAAGTTCGATGACAAAAGCAAACAGAGCCTATGGTATTGGTGATTTTGACCTTTTGCGATTGTTTGCGCATACGCCGAAACTTGGAAATTCCATCTGCACTTTTCTGCTGATGTTACGAGATGTTTGAACATATTTGATCCTGAGTCCGAGAGTGTCCTCTATGTACCCGTTTATTTCGTTCGAGCTCGGCTCTCCCTGTTTGCCGGTCGTGACACGCGGGATCAATGACGTCGCAACTCAATACATTTTAGTTTCAATACAAAATACCAACACGCCGTTCGGATAGGTCCGCCAGCTATTTTCATGTCTCCTCTTATTAAATCAAAAAAATAAAAAGGAAAGAAAAACGGAAGAGTGAGAGAGAGACAGAAGGATGTCGATTTAATTTCCCACGGGTTCTGGTGTGAGGAGAGCGCGCCACTCGATACGTACCCGTCACAAGATGAAACCGAAATATAAGACTCTAAACAGACAGAAGTGCTGTAAGCAATCTTATATATATTCTTTGTCGACTCCTGTATGTGTATAGCTGGTGAATAAAAGCGTAATAGATAGACAATAAAACAGCTGTCGGATATATACAACCGAGTTCAAAAGACGAATTGAATTGTGTGTGTGACTTTGGGGGGTGTAATTTATTTTGAAACGCATTAAAACAAGTAGGGGGGAGCGAGGGTTAAACACCATTTATAAATTATCTCACGGTTCTCCGTTCAAATAACAAAAAATTAGTCTACATCAAGAGAAACATGATTCCGGCGATTTTTGATACTGCACATCACTTTTTAAATGTACGTTTCTTTTCTCTACAACAATTTTGTTTTTTAGCCTCTCTCGCAATCTAATGTAACTTGTTATGAAACTGTACACACATCGATTATAACACGAACGGGGGGGGGGACGTGATCACGGTCAAAGGGAGCGGGGGGTTTCTCATGAAATAGGATCGACTTTAATTAGGGTGTTGATTAAAACAGCTCTATCGGTGTTTTTCCCCCAAACGAAATTCGATACGCATTTCGTGTGTACGTAAAACACCAGTGTGTGTCAATAATATGATGCGAAACATCGAAAAACATTCATGGGAAATGATAACAAATGATTCAAACGAAAAGAAAAGTGTTTTTACCTTGTTATGCAATATATAATAGTAAAAATGTACATAATTGATGCAATCGACAAATAATTTGATTTGTTTGCGCTACATTCTTTCCCTGCGTGAAACGATTTGTTAAAAGAATAATTACTCCCTTGGCAACCAAATAATGTAATTATTTATAATAGAGAGACTAGTGAGGTAACGTAAAGTTCAAATCAAAACATTGTTACAAGGAATGATTAAGACTTTGTGAGGGGGTTTGTCGTCATTTCGCCATCGAATTACTTTTATCATCTACCCTATAATATCGTGTGCATTTTCGTGACCATTCCCAGTTAAACAAACGTTAACCAAAGAATTAAAAAAAAAGGAATTTCTTTGAATTGAATTTAAAATAATGTTGATCATCGCTTCAATTGTAAATATGAAATTCATCAGTTGGATTGATCCGAGTGATCGTTGGCGTAAGGATCCGAGTCGTCGGTGTTGAAGGCAGCGCTGCCCAGTCCGGCGATCATACCCTGCGGCACCATCATCTTGATGATGCTGAGGTGCTGGGCGTGCGAGCGTCGTGTGCACAGACACTGGCAGACGATCTTCTGGAAGGCGTAGCGGAAATCGCGGCTGAAAAGGGCGTAGATGCACGGGTTGATGGCCGAGTTGCAATAGCCCAGCCAAAAGAGGACGGAAAACAGCACCGACGGGATGCACTGCGGACAAAACGCCCGCACCACGTACATCGTGAAGAACGGCATCCAGCACACGATGAACCCACCCACAATAATTCCTTATAGAATAAAATCAGAATTAATTAGAGCGTCTAGTCTAAAACAATCGAGTGTATGACGTAACGTCGTATCTACCTAATGTCTTGGCAGCTTTGGTCTCCATTTTGAACCGCTTCACTTGGGCTTTGATGTTGCTGCGTCGGTTCATTTTCAAGGGTTTGGCGCTGTTGTGGTTGTTGGCCGATCCCAGAGGATCAATTCCGTCATCTCCGCCTCCGCTCATCCTGGGAGACGGACCCAGACAGCGGTGTCCACCGTTGTATTTGGACCTGTTGTTCTTCTTGCCGTGGTTGCCGCCCGTCTGGAAAATTTCCAAAGCGCTTCGCTTGTTGTTGCCCGCTTTGGACGCCCGGCCGTTGGTCCCGCTGATCCGCCCGCAACTGCACAACGGCGTCTCCATGTACAGGACCTTGTAAGCCTGGGAGGCGTTGGACACGTTCTCCCGCAAGCCGGACGAAGCCTGCTGTTGCTGGTGCATCTGCTGGAGTTGTTGCAACTGTTGTTGCTGTTGTTGCTGCTGTTGCTGCTGATAGAGCCGATCCTGCTCGCCATTGCGACACAAGTCGCAATCGGTTTCGATCGACGAAGTGGCGGCCGTCACGGTAATCTGCGGGAGATCGATCCTTGGATTTTCGCCAGTCCCCACCGTCACCGCCGCCGGCGTCGTGCTGTCAGACAGACGGGTGACGATATCACGATCAGCCAGGCCGGCCAGAGCCGGGCCCAGTCCCGGAGGGCAACCATGTTTAGCCAATAGGACCGAAGTCAGAGCGGCCGACGGTTTCTGTCCCGACCGCCCCCTGTGAATCCTCAACGTCAGCCGCTCTTTATTCTCCACGCACTGTCGCCCGTATCCTCCGCCTTCTTCCTGTCATATTTGAATAAAAATACAAAAATTCGAACCATCAATAATCAAAACGGTTGGGCGCGTATCAAAGAGATTGTCGCAATGGATAAATAGACACGAATGAATCACGAACTGTACATAGAGAGATTTCTCCTTATATGCCCACGGGCGAGCTCCTTCTTTTGTTTCCTCGGCGTATTTTTCCTGTTTTCCAGCTGACGTCGCAACTTATATCGCCAATACCCAGACAACAAAATAGAAGAGGCTCTTTTCTTTTCCGCATGCGTGAGCGTGATAACCTCTATTGTATAGTGTACACACTCGCATAGAGGAGCTGACAAAAGGAAATCGAGATGAGGCAGGTTCGAAAAATGAACGGCTTTTTACATATATAAGACTCTTCCCTTTTTCTGCCAATATTGACAAAACACTGATGGAGGAAATTGCAAACGCGACGAACTTTTGCGATCGCTGCTGGCCTCCATCAAAAGTGGTGGTCCCTATCTTTTTTGCCGTGTACACCATTTTGTGTATTTGCTTCTTGACGCGGGTAGTATAGCCAAACAAGTCGACTCTATTGGCGCCCATCAATTGTCAATCAAATGGCCAAGCTGAGCGGCGACAACTATAACCCGCGTGTCCCGTCGGACGATTGCGCCATTCAATCCCGGGACGTCCGTCTTTTTGTGTGTGTCCCGATATTCTTAGAATGAAAAAAAAATGGCTGGGCTCGGGAAATCAATGCAACTGATCAAATCAGATTTCTATACTACCCCGGAATAATATGGACAATTTTGCTCTAGGCTCTTTTTTTCCTGGGTTGTTGCCGGATGAAAAGGTGCAGTGATATGGGATTAGTTGGTGAACTCACGAAGCTTCGTGCAAAAGAGGAAACTGAATTTTACCAAATATGATTTGCCCTCTGGCGCACTACTACTCCTACTACTCGCTTTAACCCGAAAGAAATCAAAAAGAATTTGGAATTGATATACATACTATCTAATTAACATTCGCAACTGCTGGCACCCACCCACCCACCGGCGGCAGCATCTTCTATATTCACGACGGAAACTTTTCGGGGGTTTCCGTTTTTGTCTAACAGCTCAGTTGATTTCTTTAATTACATCCTGGAAATCATTTCCGCATCTCTACACACTTGCGTCGCTCAACGCCCAACGTGTTGGCGGCGGATGTTCTCCACACGACTTTTCACGCGTCTGCAAAGCACAGCAACCGAGCAGCGTGATTCGCGTACTCGCCGCACCTTCTCTCTCTGGCAGCAACCCCGGTGGCCGGCGTGTACGAAGGCGTGTATAATCGACGCCAGCGCACCCGTTCATATTGATTCCGCTCAGATTAGCAAATTCTCAATGCCCCCCCGGCGCGCGTGCAATTGTCAACGTGTTGAAACTCGTCAGACGTGTACCCGGCACAGTTTTGACACATTCTGTCGAATGTCTTTGAAACTTTGAAATGAATTTCAATTTAAACTTGATGCATCTAAGATTAATGAGGCTCGTCTCCCTCCGGTTGCCATGGGGATATCGATTGTTTCGTCGGCTTCAACCGACACTCGATAGAAATTGTGAACATTCACCTGTTCTGTTTCCCCCCGCGTTCTCGGGATCGTGAGCGCGTGTTTCAAGCGCAATAATGCCCATTTGGAAATTCACCCCGGACTGGTTTAACCTCTGAGGTATTAATAGTACTACACGGGCACACGAATCTCTATATGAAATTAATAACCGACGCAGCAGTGAGAGTCAAATCATTATTATTTCAACCAAATCAAAAATTTCCCACGTTTTTTTAGCATCCCGCCTAGGCGCCTATACAATTCGATCCCGCACTAACGAACACATTTTTCTCATCTACAGAATGGCACTCCGGGCTACGTCTCTCAAACACCCGAGAAAAGACTGAAGGAATATAAAAGTATGCTAAAAGAGTTTCAGTTGCTGCTGATGGAGCCGCTTCATCTCTCTCCGGCCGGTCGCTTCAATTCAAACGCGATTGATACAGGCAAGATCTTGTTTCCCCCTTTTTCTCTATATGAATGTGTACACGTTCCTCTTTTATGTGTTCCGTATATATTCCTGCATCGATTGGATTCCAATTCAGATTTCTAACCCCCTCGCTTCATGTCGACAGGCTCAGCCCAGCAGTTGCGATTGATCGCCGCTCGGTTGCGCCATTTCTATTCCATTACAATTCGATCCTTTGCGTCTTTTTTTGGGGGGCTGAGACAGTTGACGAGAGACGCTGATGACAGAAACGTGACCCGGGCATCGTTCCAAAATCATTTACTTTTTTTGGAGTAAGAAAAAGTACGAAGACATCTTCTTTTTTGGTCGTCGTCGGCATTAAGTCCTGTTGGCCCAACTCTGGCGGTATATTCAAATTCGCTTTTGATGGCTCACGATCCACCGATAAAATGTCATCAAACCCTGCCAATGCAATCCAATCACGATCGACCATCACATACAGAGAGCTCTATACAAAGGAGGAATACATATAGTACATTGACGACTAGCCATCGTATAAGACCGCCTATAAAACAATAGTGCGTCTCCAACACAAAACCCCAAAAAGCTTCCGCAAAAACTTTTTCTTCTTTTATAGCCGCGCTGATTACTCACTACCAAGTTTTAATAGCCGATCCTTTTCTCGATATAACCCGAACAAATTTAAGGCCATTACAATCTTATAGCGGCCATTAACTAGGCGGTGTACTCGATCGATTGTCAATGGGCTAATAAAATAGTTGGGAGAAGTGAAAAATGTAGCCTACCTTGGTTGTGCGGAAGCCTTGATTGATGGCCTTGGTGGTCTCGACGGCGGCCCGATAAATGCGCCAGTAGAAGAAGAGCATGACCAGCATGGGGATGAAGAAACTGCCCAGCGCAGAGTAGACGACGTAGCCCGGGTCGTTGGTCAACTCGCACGACCAGTCGTCGCAGTGCTGCTGGGATGGATGCCGGTTGATTTTGCGGTCGTTCCAGCCGACCAGCGGTGGGAAACAAATGACGAAACTCAGGAGCCAAACGACGGCCAAAAGGATCTTGGCCCGGAATGGCGTCATGATGGAGGGATAGGAAACGGGCCGGGTGACGGCCAGGTAGCGATCCAGGCTGATGGCGCACAAATTCAGAATGGAAGCCGTGCACATCCAAACGTCGACGGCCAACCAGATGGAGCACCAAATCTCACCGAAAATCCACATGTCCAGCACTTCCAGCGAGGCGCTGAACGGCAACACGGCCAAACCGACCGACAGGTCGGCCATGGCCAGCGAGACGATGAACAAATTGGTGACCGTCCGCAGTTTGGAGTCGAGAAAAACGGCCAGGACGACCAGGCAGTTGCCGAAAAGGACCAGGACATTGACGACGCCCAGGATGACCAAGGAGATGATCAATCCCGGTTGCGACCAATCCACTTCTTCCAGCGGATTGCTGCAGTTGCCAACGGCAGCGGCCGTCACCGTTGGCCATGAATCGTTGGCTATTTCGCCATCGCTAGTCACGCCGGACGCCACACTATCAAGCAAATGAAGCCCTGCCATGTTTTTTTTTCCGCTTTCACTTTCGGGCTCCTTATTTTTATTTTTCTGTTTCTATTTCGTCGTGCTGGCCGGCCACAATTGAGGACGGACGAACACCCTGTCAAGACTTTGTATATCTCTCACACATTCAGACGCCACAACACGCCAACAAGGCGCCAGAGGACGTCATGTTGATGGCCGAGACGACCGCTGGCTGCAAGCAGAAATCCAGCGGATAGATTTTTCCTTTTGGTTCCGTTGACGACAGCCGCTTGCGTTTGTTTTCTCGACAGCTCTCTCCATTCACGGAGACAAACTGAACGCGCCACCTTTAAAATTAGGAAAAATATAAAAGAAACAAATTAATACAATAAGAATAAACATTTCTTCGTTACGTAAAATAACAACACGTGTAATTCTTTAGTCTTAATCTTATTTTTTTTTAACGTGAAATTGTACGCGCAATAAATTCATTAGTCCCGATCTTGTGTCGAGCAGCAGTACACAAGTGTAACCTATGGCGATACGAAATCGGCAAACGGCATCACTTTGATTGTGTTTTGGAATTTCCGGCGATTTTCCGGGCCCCGCGGTTCAATAGCTCCCGTGATTAAATCCGCAAGACCAGCAAACGGCTGCAGCACACGGAGATTTATCCCGGCTAATGAACGGGAATTTCTTTTCTATTTTTGCTGGGCGCTATCACCTCAGATGTTTGTCTCCCACCTCCCCCCTTGGGCCGCTCTATATAACCACCCTTTCCCGGTATATGAACCCAATAAGGCATTGTGCATTGGCCGACACACACACGAAACGGGAGAAAAAAAAATCCAATCAGACTCATCTTCTATTCAGCGTGCGTACGGGGCGGGACCGAGTTACACGTGCGAGCAAGAGCATATGATGGAAAGCTGCGCGTCGGGATTTATTTGATTTTTTCCCCCGAGCTTAAATTTCATTCCGTTTTTGGGGAAGTTTCTTTATAGTATGTGTACTTGGGGCTTCTACGGCTAATAGTAGGGACCTTGGAATAGTTCATGATGAGGTACCGTATACCGTGGAAATCAGCCGATCGATCGGCGGCTATTTTTATTTCGTTTCTATTGTGTTATGCAAACGACTGTGCCAATGCAGCACTACCGAAATGGCGGGTTGACTTTGTACTCTGCGGCTGACACTTGCTGAAATCTAATACAATTTTCATGTTTCATTTCTCTTTTTCTAGATTTTATCCACGTTCGGTAAGACTCATAAATAACAGCACAGTTGCCTTCCGGGTAAAAAGAGCTTAAAAGTTCTAAAAGTTTCAATGTGTTATCGATCAATTATTCAACTTCGCGACTATCAATTTAATCGGTAAGTGGTTCGCATTTGGTTTAATCCACACAACAAATAACTCGAATTAAACTGAAAAAAAAAATATTTCTAGAAGATGATACACCTCATTGTTTTTCCTGAATAAATGGATAAAACCTATTCACCTGGATGGCGAACGTAACCTATCGCATTGCTAATGCAGACGAATGACCACATCTGACCAAATCAAAAGCCCTTTTCTTTTTATTATTATGCATCAACTTGTTACGTGATGTGGGCGCTTTACAGCATATCATATAATAGTTGTGTGATCAAACAAACGGTATAAAAATATGGGTTGAACACAGCCAGCCAGCCAGCCACACGACGGGGTCTTCTCAATCTCTGTCCACATCCTTTCCAGTAAAAACCCAAGGACGATAAGAAATCACGCTGCTTTATTCTGACCAGCTGTGCAGTTGTTCTGGTTATTTACACACAACAGGATTTTTTCGACACACACAAAAATCTTATTTATACGTAAATAATAGCCCAGACTTTTTTGTTTTGTTGGTTTTCCATATTTTGGATTTTTCTCTCTCTCGTCAGCCGGCCAGGATGATGATGGGGTCAGGTAAAATATACTTGCCGGCCAGGTCCACAAATGGTCAGCACATTCAAACTTCTCAAGAATATACGTATACGTATGTAATGAAGAAAGCGTGCGGGATAACTTCCTGTGTGATGGCCGGGATGGCGGGGGGAATAGTTTATATTCGGCTGTGTCCATATTATGCAAATGTTACGTTAACTATACTATACTATACATGGCCTTTGGCAGGGTAATCCTTACGTATACATGTATGCGGGGGTATTTCATTCGTCACATGCTAAACCCCCCGACGTCGGCTTTCTAGCTATTGGACCCGATCCAAAAAAGAGAATCTTCTTTATTGTACCTCGCACTGGTGGTACATAACTTTGAATATCCGCGCAGCTTGCAAATAAGCTTTGAATTTCCGGCCATTGGCGCTAAATCCTCTAGACATTGTATGTACTGTTCAAAGTAAAATTTACAATTGCAATTCTTTCAAAACCAATACTACGATATTATTATTATTCCACCGAAATAACTTGGTAAAACCAACTCTCACAGCAGCTTAGATTACTAACAGATTTATAGCTTATCGTCTGAGGGCCACCGCTTTCATTCCTGTTTTTCTGGCATCTCCCAAAAAAAGAGCTAGAGATTATATACCATCGATTGCAATCTCCAACACACAACGAAAGCGATTAGAACTTATCAAGCTGACGTCTCCCGCTCCCGGAGTGGACGTGTTTTATTTAGTTAAAATACAAAAATTAATTTTGTCTTCCCTTTTGAGGAATAAACACAAAAACCGTTGAGTGTTGACCCTGCATTCCGTAATGGGCGATTGAGAAAGGCGACAGAGCTCTCCAAAATAACACGTACACACACAAGTGTCAAGGCATTTTTAATTTAGTTTCTATATGGTTAGTTTGGGGGCTACCAGATAATACCACCGTACATTTATTATCTGTACAAATTTGGGTTTTGGGGGGATTCATTCCGGCTCTCACTTTCTCTTCTGATTCTTTAGATTCTTTGTGGGGGACTTGTGTGTTATCATCGCAGTAGGAGACGACATTTTTGTTTGTTTTTGGCGAGAGTCGCTTTATTATATGATTGATTCCTAAAGGAATAATGTCTTATTGCACGGATATAGTATACCGCGCCAAATGCAACATGGTTGATTGATTGATTCAAAAAGAGCCTTTACAAACCTGCCCGCCTACACAGCATATAGGAATTTATGTATACAGGAGCGAAGCGAAAGGAATAATAATAAGAAGAGGCCGGATCGACAACAGGGAATTGTATATCTCTAAGCGGAAAATGTTGGAAGATGAGGAAGATATCATAACCGGATAACGTCTTCTTCGGAAAAACATGATCGATCGACGTCCGTTTCTATATAATTGCATTACAGCGTGAACGATAGAGAGAGATATAAATGGATTGATGGCTTTGTACCCAAACAATGTCGCCTATTATACATGTCGTCTACACAACTACGTGATGGCTTTCCCATTGTCAACGTTTGACTATTCTGTTTGTGTGTTCGATTAAAAAATTGGGAGGGAAATAAAACGGGGGGTCTCCTAATCAAATATATAAGACGGATTCTGTCAATCAATGACAAAATGGAATTTCTTGGGTTTGGCGGACTATTGGCGACTTTTTACAGCACGGCATACATTTCCAATTTGTTTGCCCAATAGAGTCAAATCTCCTTTCCGAGAATTCAATACTTTTCGTCATTCAATCTAGCTCGTCCCTATTCGCCAGACATTATATTCTCCTTTTTACATAACGCTGTATTTATTCATTTCTCTCACGATGAGCGAGGAATTGTCATTCGAATATCTTCGTCAGTCAGTCAGGAATAAAAAAGGCGAGGCCAATAAATCAATAAAAGAGAACAGACGGTACGCGCCGGCCATAAAAATGAAAAGTTTAAAATTTTTTAGTCTTTAAAAGAAATAGTAACCATGGCAGGAAAATAAAATAAAAATCTTTTGAATAAAACGGAGACGCGCCCTGTTCACGATCGTGATGTATAGATGAAATCAGTCAGTTTAAACGGGGGGAAAAAATATGCCGGGTATTATTCATTCAAAATGTATCATTTTTGCTATTCATCACGCCGTACGAAGAAGATCCATCGTCGTCTCGCTAGCACTTAACTTTCAATCCTTTAAATTGCAGAGTGACGGGAGCCAAATGGAGTGCCACCAAAAAGTGGCACATCCTGCGGTGCTGCTGCTGCTCATCTCTTTCAATTCCTGCGGATTTGATATGAAATACCTTCATGGTACTTTAGGAAGAAATAAGGGAAATTGATAGCGATTCGTGGAATTTGGCGAATTTCTTACGTACGTATCAAATCCTGGCTGTAATAGAAGTTGGCCGTGCGCGACAAGAGACGACGATTGAATGAAACGACCCTGTCTGTCTACCGTATTAGGTAAAAAGGACGACCGGGAACAAGTCTGCTGCTGGTTGTTGGCATTTTGTGGGTGTAGACAAACCCAAGTCGATACAACGGATACATTTATATCCGTCCTATAGATTCGCCACTCACATATAAACCAAACAGACGGGATGGCCAGTAAATCCCAACTGCTGCCAGGACGACAGACTCAATTCGTTTATGCAAACGACCAGACAGGAAGAGAGACAATGTGTGTAAACATCCTCAAAACCTTGGGGAGACAATTTCATCATTGCGTTTAGTAAATTTAATGAATTATGCAAGGCAGGAAATAGTAATAAAACTAAAGTCGCCATTTCGTTCTTTACAAGGTGTCTGCTCGCATATACAGGTGCTGGAGGTCAATTTCGCCAAAATGTTTCAAGGTTAACTGTCAAACAATTCTTTTCTATCGATACTTTAGGAAGCTTCTTATTGCGTCTCTACCTGCGCGTAGAGCTAAACGAGGTTGCATTTCACTTTTTCTTTTTTAAAAACATTCAAGACTTTTGAACGCTCCCGATTCGATTCAATTGGACGCCCTTAAACACACACACAGGGCACTCTATATGTTGATGCCGACATTTATTCAAAAAAAAGCTGTGCTGGTTTGGCGAGTTGATGTTTTCGCTCGATCTTTATGACTTTTACATTCGTCCAAACAGCAGTAAAAATAGGAGACCACCTATCCAACACTGGCCACTTATTTGGTCGTGTCAGATTTCTTGCTGATGCATTATGTTGGGCAGAGTGTGAACGATGTAACACTCACGCTCGCAGCTCTCTGGTGAAAGGTGTATGCTCAAGGGGCTCATATAAATTGAAAAATTTTTTGAAATAAAAAAAGGACCGCGATGAATTGCTTTCATTTCCTCGACTGGGCGCCAACTTTTCTTTTTAAGGAAATTTGTTTTTTAAAAAAAGTAAATTTTTGACGCCCTCCAGCCCATTTATTCTTATTTTTTGGTAATTGCGTGATTGTTGTCGGAGAGAAAAATGTTGTTGTTGTTATGCCGTCACGTAGAACGTCGTAGTCACAAGGACAGCGTAATATCGGCTTACAGAACATACAAGATGTAAAAGTGATATTGTTATGTAACGTATCCAAGCGCTTGGATACATACGGGTGTGGTCTTGGGCAACACAGCGTTCTTCTTTTCCTCGCTATGAACTCTTCTTTGTATGTTAATTTGGGACTCTGAAGACGTCTGTCTAGACTTTTACTTTGATCTCTTATAACAGAGCCTAGCGCAAATCGAATGTTCTTTGAGAAGAAACAAAAAAGTGAATTAGCTTTTAACGAGCTTGAATGTTAAGTCTTTTCTTCTAGCTGACTATTCCACTCAGACAGTCTGATCGATGTACATACATGTCGTTGGATGCATTAGATCGAAACAGATCACTGGATCAGTGAATCATCCCTCCCCCCGGAAGAGCACAAAAAATATAAGAAGATGATGACAAAAAGAAAAAAGCGTTTTGGTTTTTACCTGTCAAAATAACCGCGCCAAATTCAAAACGTGAAAAGAAGCGAAAGACGTTAAGGAAAGTTGAAGGTAACAACGTACATGGCATCATCTGCGGTTGATTGGAAACCGACCAGAAAAAAAAAGAAGTTTGGAAGACTCCCAGGAAGGGAAGATGAAATGAATTATCGTTGAACTGCTTGTTATGCAAAATACAGGGCGCAAATGAAATATTTTGGGGCTGTCACGATTGTCATTCCTCGTGGGTGCAACCCTGACTAAGAAAAGGTAAACTTTAACAAGGCCTAACGCGGACGTGATTAAAGATGATGCGTGACGCTTCACGTTTACATACAGACTAGACGGCGTGCAATTTCTGTTTACCCATTCAATTTCACGAGAGCGGCGCTGTTGTTGTTTGCAATTTGCATTGTTTTTCTCCTATTTTAACATAACGAGCCGAAAAATGATGAGGGGGGAGCGAATATCACGCGAACAATTGACCCTCTTGTGTTATTGGAACGTGTTTAAATGCATCCGTCTTGTTGCATGGGCAACCCGAAAACAGGTTGAAGAACATCTCATAGAAACGCCGTATATAGATTTATACTACACGACGGCACACACAAACAACACGAACGAGGGGGGGGGGAATAAAAATAGCATAGAGTACTAAATATTTATCAAATGGCCAGATATGGTTCCGCTCTATTGCGTGTCCAGTTGATCAAAAAATATATCAGACCAGAATTGTAATTTAAACCCCAACGAACGCAAAAATGCTTAAACAATTCAAATGAATTCCGACCTGCTTGTGGCGAAGACACCGGACTGGACTCGCTAACTGGAAGATTCAAAAGGGAATTGCTGGACGATGGTTGTAATCCGTTGGAAACAAAAATTGGGCCACTGCAGCAATTGGTCATCAATCACCGGCAACAACAACCACAACAGCAGAGAAAGTTTTGATGAGTCAGCGTTTCGCCAAAGGCGGGAAATTCAATGGAATGTAATGAGAATGTTTCGGTAGAGTTTTTGTTGAGCACGCCACACTTTTTATATTTTTTGGGAAATGTAAAATTCCTTCACGAGGACGAACGAACGGTGTTGACTCGGCGCCCGACCGAAGGTGACTGTTGTTGAGACGGTTGAACTTGAGAGTGCAGACGACCTGCCAGAAATCCAAAAAGTGAACACCAGAGGCACTGGATGCTGCGGCCGATGGCGGTGTCGCTGCGTGAAAACTCTTGGCGTTCTATTTATTTTAATGTCAACTGCATTTAAGTTTTTTCTGGGATTTCTATCCCAGGACATTAACATTGCTCATATTCAAATTCACTTGGTAACCAATTTAGCGCCAGCCAAAACGGAAATAACTTGCTACTTTCATAGAAACTGCAGTTATTAGGAATTGCTTATCGAATCAACGAGATTCAAGAAAGTGCATTTCTGTGTCGTCAATTAATGAAAACAAGTGTATGAATAATGAAGAGCGTTTTATTCACGCCCGCTTTATATTCTTATTCAAAACGGAGAAAAGACCAAAGTTTGAGGGTCATCAAATGGAGAAGTTGTTGCGCGCCCATCCAACAACAACAACGCACGAACCTATGCACGTTTCATTCGAATGTGTGTGTTCATAATGTACGGCTGCACGAACGACGCTGATGGCGACACGCCCTACTTGATACATATACCTGCCAGTGAATGATGCATGCTGGCAACCATCAATTATTTGATCACCTGTCATCGCTGTGTGTATACCTTCGCCAGCTTTGACAAACGAGCAAATTCTTGTGTTATATTGCCACAGTCGGTCTATCGTTTATCTTTTTGCAATCTGTTTCGTGAAACGATCGGGAATCTCTTGACATTAACCTCAAATGGTTTGACCTAAATATCGACAACATTTCAATTTCACGAGCTAATAACCCCGTCGAGTCGACTGGCATTTATATAAGCAGACGGAGGCTTATTGGTTTTTATTGTTACGAAATCAATTGCCGTAACAAAATGGCAGAAGATGAATAATGGCCGACGACAGCAGGAAACATATTGAAGAGCTTGTACCGTATCACGACACTAAATCTCTCGATTGAAGGAGACAACATGTGAAATGGCTATCAAACAGTAGCCGGAATTCCCCAGCCGGATCAATGTCGTCGGCCATTTTGAATAAAAATGAAATCAACTGCCCATTTTTCGTTTATTCACAAAACGAAAAATATTCAAATGAGAAGAAAACCTTGAAGAATTTGAATATTTAGGGGGAGGGTCTGAACAAAATTCAGTGTCATCATTTTAGAGGGGGGGGGGTATAATTTTTTGGTGGGGGAGGGGGTACCTTTTTCTGGCGGCCATTGATGAATGGGGGAGGGGTACCTTTTTTGGCGGCCATTAAAATTGAAAAAGTAGGGGGAAGGGGGTACCTTTTTTCTGGCGGCCATTGACGAATGTTGGGGGGAAGGGCGCGAAAAATAAAAATTCGTGTGCCGTTGTTTATGGACGAAACGGATACCGGCAGGGTGACGTGCGTGAACATTTTTTTTTTCACGCCGAATGACCCGAGGGGACAGACTTCTGTAATGGCACCTGGAAGGCACAATCAACTGGGCCTAGAAATGTGTGTAATGTACACCGCAACTTCAGGAGGAAAAGGATCACGCCACTACTCTTCTTGAAATAAAATAATCCCGTCGGCACGCACATTGTTGAATAAAACAATTTAAAAAAAGGGAAAATCTCGAACGTAGAAAATGTTTTTTTTCCTCCACGTGCCACTTTTATTGGCCTCATTTCTAAATAAAGTACCAGACTCGACCAGACTGTTATTTAAGGTGCCCCGTGCCGTGAATTCCTGAATCAATATTGAATTTATTGACAGTTATTGGGATGGCGTGCCAGGTGAGAACGCCAGCTGAGAACGGCGGCCATTCACGTTAACTGGCATCTCAAGCACTGTTGATTTTGATCCCGATGGTCAATGACGCACGGTCAGTTTGCCATTTTTTCCTTAGCTAGCCGTTGACGTCCGTTCCATCAATCAGATTCACTTCCGTTTCTATAACAACTGACAAGTGCACTCTATATCGACTCACCGACTTGAACCGCGCCCAGAAAACCCAAGTGACATTCGTTCAAACCCCAACAAGGAATAGAATATTGTATTGAATGATCTATAGAGAGTTATATACCTATATAGATTCTAAGTTTCATATGAGCAGGATGTTAACAAGTCGATATAGCGGCGTATATGGAGCGTGTAAAGAATTTTAAAAAATAAAAGGGACCGCCCTTTGTCAGTTCATTTTTCGTGAGTCCGAGCAAATTGGTTCCATGTCTTAGCAACTGGTTCAATAAAATAGTTGAGATATAAAACCGTATAAAACCAAGTCGCTATAGCGCGCCAAATTCAAAAAAAGTTGTAATCATTTTTCGCGCATTTCTAGCACGTCCGCTGCGTGAAATGGACCCCACTTTCGCATTTGATTATGTAACACCTGGCCTTTTTCGGCGCGATTTTCAAATTTGCAAAACGGAAGTGTGTGACCCAACAGGTCTGACCATTTGTCGTGCGTTCGCATTAATACATTTTTAAATCTAACAGATTTAACAGATTTAAATGCGATTTCTGTGGCACGAATGATGTCATCACCAACTGCTTCAGGATTTTAGGGAGTTGACAGGGGACACACCCAGAAAATTCCCGACTGCTCAGCTCAGGGGAGGAGTGGTCCTACTGGACCGAACGACCGCAAATGAATCGCCGCTGCGGCGCGGTTATATTACCGCCCAACATGTTTCTCCCATTTTACGAGTCTAAATAACTGAGTGTAGGACATCAGACAATACCACCACCAAGACAAGACCGAGAGTGGGATTTCCTGTCATGTGTACAAGATGGGGCACCGGCCATTTTCAATCCCGCCGCCGATGTACACGCCCAGTTTGGTATTGTCTTATTTATATATAACTTTTCCCCGTTTCTCTCCTTTTGTCTGGGCGTTCGATTCCGGGTGGTACGCCGGCGGAATACATCCGATCACTTTCATTTGCATTGCGCCAAAATAAAATAGAATCTCGTCTGGCACGATAATTTGTAACGATGTCTGGAATGAGACATTTTTCATGGCGGGGAATCATTTCCCATTTGGGAATCAACGCGGTTTTCTAATTGTATATATTCAAACGTGATTCATTTAAGTCGGACCAACGGGAAATTGGCGTTCCATTTGACGTTAATACAATCGTATAACGAAAGGCGACTTGATGGAACGCAATCATTTGGCTTCTCAATTGTCGATTAGATTTTCTTCTTTCTTCCGGAAACGCATTTCCTTCCAATGATCGGCAAAACAAACAATGAAAATCGAAATGCATTTAGAATTACTGGATGCCCCCGCAGCAAATTCTTATATAATAAGAAATATAACACAAAAACAAATCGATTCGATAGAGTGGATGGCCTGGAGGCGGACGCCCATTTCCCGCTGTCGAAGATGAACGGAGACGAGTTGACACATTGAGTGAATGTCATTCGGACCCCATCTAAATATATTTGACATTTTGTCTTTTTCTGTATATATTGTCCAGGCTTCTATTTTTGTACTATTTTTATTTGTGTATTGTGCAATGTCTCAGGATGGATTATTATTGGCAGTGCACTATGCATGCCTTTCCATACGAATTGATCGATGCTGGGCGCGGTTTTGTGAAGTCATCCACCGACGCAGCACTTATTTGCGATGGGCAACATTATGCTCGCGTCCGTACCTCTCTAATTGCGTGTTGCAACATCCGACCAAAGATCAACATCCAACAACTGCTGCACTCTATACCGATTTGTCTTTTGTCATCCACTCAAAGAATACAAGAAGAGAATATATACTGTCGCAGATTGTGACGACCCACGCAATAATCTATCCGTAATATACCCCCCTTCGTGCAAATATAGCGATGGCGTGTGTCCACAGTTGATTGTTTATCGGCGAAAAATCAATTCGACCAAGGCCAGTAGTATTGATGCACAAATCGATCTCTGGTGTTATAGTTTATGTATAAGGGGAAGAAATAAGTTGGGTGGAAAATGTCGAATCATTTGCTGCCGCTGCTGCACGCTAGACAACAGAAATCAATGCATCGTACGTGGTCGCTGTTTGGCGACCCAAAGAAACAAAAAATGTACGTGACAAACTACAATATAATACTACTCTCCAAGACAGCCATATCGGGAGTCTATAATACAAAAGCGTCGTGCGTTCTCTCTCGGTGCGTGAATGAATATAAGACAAAAAAAACATAATCCAGCCGTTCTCTCTTCTTTTGTTTTCTAGGCTATAGTGGTTGGTTGTTGTTCTCTTCAAAAGCCAAATGAGAACACACAGATGAATGGAAAGGTTGTCGTGACATTTGACGAGTTCCGTTGCCCGAGATATACTGGTGCGATAGCTATCCTCAAAAACCCACTTTGTTATATTCCGCGTTTTTTATTCTTATATAATATAGATTTCTGTTTAGCTTGGCTTTTATTTCATTGTTTCTGACTTGCCTGCAATCACCAAGGAGTCGTTTTTTTTTTTGTTTTGTTCTATAGAAATTTTTTCACGCAGTTGCTCGTGAGTGAGGATCAGAGTTGACGTTTTTGTCATAGATTATTCCGATGGCGTCGCAGTGAAACTCTATAGGGGTATTCGTCTCATTCGTTCGGTCAAAGTCCATTAGAGACACTTGACCTCTTTATTCCACCTTGTTACCTTTTTACGGTAATTTGCGCTTATTTATAACGAATGTATATTGTATATAGCCTCTGCCGACAGCCAAGTCGTAAACGTTTGAAATTCGTGACACCGTGAGCGCCATAGTTTGATTTACTCAGTTCAAATCGACGCTATTAGGGAAAGATTATCAACGCCGTCTGTGATAATTCAAATGAGATTACTACAGCGTCTAGGAAGAGATTTCATGACCTGGTGAACAGTTTGTATAGGGAGTTGCAGTTTATAATTGATGGAATAGGAATTAGAGCGGACACTTTGAGCGCCACATCATTTTTATTAGGGTTCCCTATTTATGTATGCAAAGCTAGATTGAAATCGGGATGGCAACAAGCAAATGCCCAAGGGTAAACTACTCCAAACTCCTTCATTATATTTTGACAGATATATTATTCAGGGTGTGACAACCAAAGTGAAAAACCTACGCCCAACCAGCTGTTGCCTATTGCTATTATCTTGATGATCATCTGTCGCAAAACCCTTTCGGTCCAATTGTCAATCGAGTTACTAGTCTATTATAACTAGAAAGAGATGATGCAATTAGTATAATATGTAACCGCAAACAAATAGCATCGCTTGGGTATAAATTCCAACTATAGTGCAGAATTAATCAATTCCTTGGACTCTTAAACACTATAAATCATTGGAAGAAAAAAGCCCATCCCATTTTGCTTTATTTCTAGTGTCTGGAACACTCCACTTTTTACATCATCCGCGCTCTTGAGAAATGATGCAACACACTCGATTAATAATAGAGGCCAATTTTTAGCACGTGCCATTAAAAAAATTGGCGACTGCAAACAAAATCATTTGCCAATAAATAAAAATGAGGGCATAATACACACAAAAGCCTGATGGCCGTGACGCATATATGAACTACTCGCCCATTCTTGTTGCATCATCATATTCATAGCTCGCTCGGGAAAGTTAATTGGCTGTGTCCGGATTTATTGCCTTTTATCACGGGGCAACAGCCGAGCCGCTTTGCACTGGATCAAGTCGTCGATTAATAAGGAGCGAAAATATAGTATTAAGTCTTGAGCGTGAGTGGCGACCAGATTATTCTATTGACTTGGTCAGAGATGCGTCTAATACATTGAAAAGAACTGACTTGGTTTTCATATTTCCAGCAAACTGGGAGATGAAAACGTGCGGATGTCGTCCAGTCATTTCTTTTTTCCCCTCCGACACTCGGCATCAAATCTGACAAATTAGCAGCGTCACGCTCTCATCACGACTGGACCCTTCACATTTTAATTTCACCTTCAGAAGCTGCTGCCAATGACGTAAGAAAGAAAAAGAAATCCAAAAAGGTTTTTAACGCTGGGAGATGATGATGACCCGTCCTCGAACATGTTCGCAGCTTACAGCACACAGAAATATAAGCAGGTGGAATATAATATTCACGACTCTAATATTAAGGCGCCAAATTCAAAATTATTTAAAAAAAATAAATAAATAAACAGAAATCTTTTTTGAGCCTTTTTGTAAATTTTTCGCATGGCTCTTGGCGACGTATCAGCTTCCGGGGAAACCCTAACATGGGCAGTGTGACCTTACACGTACACTGGGATAGAGCACGTCCAGTTGATTCCAGTTTATATTTTTCTTCTCCAGGCTATATACAACATCTTGCTCTCCCTACAGACTCTTATAGTTATACAATAAGGAGATCACTTTGAAAAGAAAAAAAAAACTGATCTGCATAGACAAGTATCCTAGAGCAGGTTACGTGTGTCAATCAACTGTGAAAAAGCGTTGGGTGTTGCATATGTCAGCCCCACCCGCGAACAGCCTTGACGGTCCCGAATATTTTGACTCGAACAGAATAATTCAAAACAAACGAAGGGGGTTAATAACAACTACACCATTTCGATTCAAAAATAAGCAGGAAATACCAACTGAGATCAGTACATCAGATACAGGAATCATAATGTTATTTTGGCGGGACATTTGAGAGATGAAACTGCAGTTTCTTGGCTGACTTGTTTCCTGATTCTCAGACGAATACCTGTGATTGTCAGTGCTATGGTATGTGTGACTATTGATATCCGACGACGCCCAAAATTTGTAAAATAAAATCAAATTGATCACGTCGCACCCAGTGGCCCAGAAACCAAATCTTGGGGCGTTTCCAGTTTAAATTCTTAACTTTAACGAGCTCCGATATTTTATATATGAAATGTCGCCCGCTATATGTAATATAAGTCTATAATAACAGGTCCTACCTGCAAAATGGTACGAAGAGGTTCACAGAAGAGCAGATGGTCGGTCGGCCAGCACTTAGTTAAATTGGAATCCGCCAAATAATTCGAGTCCGAATGATATCCAATAATATAGAAAACAACCCCCCACTTTGGCGGATGATGTCTATAAATGTTGTCGATCAATCGATTATTTGTGGTGAAAATCGGGTGTGGACTTGTTGACTCGGCAACCGACCAGAGACGACTGAACTTGAAATTTGACCAGCACAGCTCACGCCCAGCCAGTGCACTTGTGCGGGATGCTGCGGTGTCTGTAACAACTTTTAGTCGTCGGGCAGATATAAGTCGTCGCCAATTTAGCCCAGCAACTCTCCAAAAGAAGGGAGTGTCAAGGGCTCTGCAGCGTCGTGCGTCCTTATACGTGAGCCGATAGCGTCGAAACGTCTATATTTCCTTCTATATAATTTATTAAGTTGTTGTATTATATTTTGCCCTTTGGTTTCCGTTTCCTTTTGCTTTCACTTTTATCCTCCCCGGCCCCCCACTCGCTTCTTTCTTGATTCTCGGATTATACACGAACTCTTCACCCCAAAAAGTTCTTTTCAGCATCTGCCACCACAAATCATTTTGGATCTAGAATAGCGTGAAAATCCGGTGAACGTGCGAACGCCGACGATTTTTATTCACTGGCGATTCTCACTCCCGATATATTTATAATGTACAATGACGCAAGTCGTCTATTGTTTTTTCACTATGCCGTCACCATTCTTAAGCTTAAAAGCTCGATGATTGCTCTCCAAAGTCCCTCGTTACGACCTAAAAAGATAATACAGAACAGAAATCAATTTCAAGTGAATTGGGGTCAGATTAAACTGGCTGCACATATGTATATTAGAATTCATTAGACTGTAATACGAATATATTAAATAATCCGTCAGGGTATATATCTCATTCACAAGAGTCGGAAACTTTTGACAATGGCAAAAGTTGGACAGCAACAAAGTCGATTCGGTAATTTGTGATGTCGATTCAATAACAATACACCGACCGAACATGCATACGCGGGAATGTTATTTGCATAATGGATTCCCCCCTGGGAATAATACCATCGACCCTATAAAACTCCTCCAGCACTTTATCTTTGGCTTTAATGCTATAATCTACGAAATATATACATGGATGAAGAATAAAATGGGAACCAATCAAATCTTCGACATTGAAATTTGTAGTGGCTGATGCCGCTGGAAAATGTGTCGAACATCTCCAGCTCGAATTACAATAATTCCGTTAGTCTGCAGCAGCAGCAGCCTCTTATATTTGAATAGTATATGGCGGCGGTGGCTTTCACGTTTATGTTTAGAGATGGAAAAGAGATTACCACACACACACACATACACACGGATGCTGGGCGCGCATTACTCACGTTATATCTGTCATCGAATGATGTATGGGCCTCGTGTTGGCCTTTTTGGATTCTTTTTTTGACATAATAAACGAGGAAAATTTTCTTTCTGTCTTCTTTTCCCTGCCCAGTGTGATGCCCTGCTATATGTCGGCATCATTTGTCATTTGCAAACCTAATCCGCCATGTGTGTCCTGATCTGTGGCCGAGACTGAGATATTATAGCCTAGTCCTCTGATGAGATGGTAGTCCCACACGCTCCTACCTGGAATCGACTGCTGGGGCCATATCCTGTTGGTTTCCTGACGTAATGCGCCTGGGCGCTTTCATCTTTTTCGAGTTGAACGTATAGTAGTACATCAGCGGAATCTGTGTCAACTTAACTTGGACTACATTTATAGATTTGACTTTCAAGGACAGCGCCAGAACTATCGTTTCCCTGGATCAATGGCGGCTGGTCGGATAACCACAGTACAGGTGTATTCACTTTTTCTTTTTCCGGCCATTTTGATTTAATTCGGACACACCCTACATGCTAGGGGGGGGTCTCTCTAATGATTCATTAAACTTGTACATACTATAGGCCCATAGGAAATGAAAGTATAGAGTTTAAAAGCCGGCCGACGTGCGTGAGTCTAGTGGACATGCGTTTGACACGCCAAATGTCTCCAGGGGACACAACAGCCGCTAGCTGTAATAGCACCTTATATATTACTTCTGTATATGGGGCGCAATCAACGGAACTGGGCCTAGAAATGTTTGAAATGCACCGCAACTTCAAAAAGCGACACGCCACTCTGAACAGCGGCTGCCATGCCAACACGCGTTCAGAATCAGACATGTAGTATGTTTATTACTACTTTCTACATCTCTAAATATTTCGGCTATTGACGTAATTTATTGACAGTCGATCCAGCAGTGGGCGTAACTCGCGATAACATTTTCAACAACCGCAGTTGTAAACTCGCTGTTTATCAATTTCAACAGATTTCGACTTTATTGATCGATATTGACATGCAAATGTCTCAAGCGATTAGCCGACAATCTCAAAGCGAACTTGTCAATGCTAAATAGACGGATTACATAAGATATAGGACAACTCACGCAACCCTGGGTGATTTATGTGTCCTGGAAAAATAAAAATGGCCACCGATTTGCTACGATTACATAACAGCAATTTGTTATATGCATAACTGTACTAGCAAGCAGTGAGGCCCTCTCTTATCTGTTATATGACCCATCACGCTACATCACATATTGCGACAGAAATTAATTTTGCAAGACTTTTTCATGTTTGTATCTTTCGCAGTCGGTGCCGTTTATCCAACGAACACGGGACAGACAAACGAAATAAATAATTATACGACACCCAGAATAAAAATGTGCGTTGCTATATTACACGCCAGCTACGGCACCACATTGTCTCGGGAGCAGACGAGAAATGGCGCGTTTATATGGTCGTCATATTATTCTCCATAGACGACGTTTTATTGTTTTCACGTTTCTTTTTTTACTTTCTTCAAAGAAATGGACACGTGACCAGGTTGCGTACATCATATAGCAACGGGATCGTAGCTAGGCTACCGGAAGGTCTTCCACATGCAAAATCCAAGGTTACAAACTGGATTGCGAATGATAATGAAATTCGACGTCTTTCAGGCTGGAAGCTTTTGACGGGAGTCACGTAACGAGAGTTCAAACGTTTTAACTTTTGACGGGTGGGTGGGAGGCTGGGAGGGCGGATTTTTAATATCGATTTCTTAAATGTGGTTAATTAGAATATTTGTGTCGTCTGCTATTCCTTTTGTTTCACAGTTTCGAATAGGCAAAAAGAGACGAAGGTTCAGATGTATTTTTATCATAGAAAACTGAAGGGATCACTGGTTTGATCGAAACGTGCTGTACGTGGCTGCAAGAGAAATGGCAAAACATAATAAAATGTGGTCGTCGTGTGAACTTATTTGGTGTCGTGACTCTCCATGCTCTCGATCCACTCCTTGAGCTGTTTTTCAGGCAGATAAAACTAAGAATATGAATAAGAATTACCATGAATGATTTTGTGAGCATATAGAAAAGAGTTAAAACAAGGTTCTAAATTTGTGAAATGCTGGTGGCAGACTACAGTGACTAGCATTTATCATGTATGCTCGTTGTCAATGCATGGCAGAGTTTCCTTTCTAAACCTTTACCTATTTGCAGATTTCAGGCCTGAGCCAGCCATCGTAACCACAAGATGTGCAAGTTTTGGTACTGACCCGTCATCACCAACAATCTCAGCATCATCAATTGGGTAATAATCTTTGTTACTTTTATTAGCCTGTGACATACCGTTTATTTTAATGGTGCCTGAAGCTTGCATAAAAGGGTTAAGGGTGTTATATCTTACATGTAAATCTTATCTTTGTTAATCCTGTTTATTAACAACAAGGAGTTACCCACTGTCTTCTTTCTAACTTTTAAACTCAACTCTAACCTTACTTGTTGTCTCTGCAATATTTTTTTCGTAACCCATTTTTTTATTTTTTGCTTAGATAAACAGCTCCTAGTTTAATTGGAAAAACTATGTCCTCGTGTACACCCATGTGAGTGTGGGGGTATTCACGATGACTCCCTTTTCCTATGGTGTCAACTTTACTGAGGATCCTGGCTGCACTGTGGATGCCTGGCTGTGGATTTCCCAGGCTTAAAGGTAGGACAAATGTCTCTCCCTATTCTTCCTTTTTTTGTTTATTTGGTGGCCGAAAATTTCTGATACAAAACGGAGTACGATTATTCCTGATCTAGGCCTTTGACTGGAACTGTTTTGCGTTTTTGTTGTCTCAATCAGGGTTAATTATATAACTCATTTGCAGAGTGACTGCTCATCAGGCTTGTTTTATACCCCGCCCCCCCCACTTTGTCTGCGGGCAAACAATCAAATTCAAAAAAAAAATTTTAATTTTTAAACACTTCAAACTATGTGCAAAGTCTATACAATTGTATGTCCAAGAGGGACCTGCCGCCACACTCTCCTCGTTCCATTTGACTGCTATTATCATATCTCTAAATGATAATCATTTGTGTTGATCAATTTGCATCAAGGTCGCCTATAGTCTGCATGAGAATCGGCTTATTTTCTAGAACAAAGTTAATTGGCGTTTATAGGAGAATAAAGGGCGGGGGGTCTGGGCCATTTGAATTTTATTGTCAACTACTACTACTCATCTTTTCAGCTCTAACAAATCAATTGTTGCCACATGCTGTAACATCAATTCAAATAAAGAATAATGTGCTGCGCAACGGAGCCATTGTTGTCCCAGAGTGTCTCACGTCGACAGTATAGTGCTGCGACAAACAACATCCGGCGTCTATACTGTATAACCCTCCCGCGTACATTGAATAATTTATACGTCTCACTACAACAGAGTGGCGGCTCCACTCTGCCGATTTTTTGTGTGTTTCCCGCATCAATCCGTAAACGCTAAACAGTATGAACGATCTCGATGGAAACAACAAGCGAAGCAAGAAAAACCAAAAAAAACAAGACGCGATAGAAACCAATATCAACACTTGGCAACAAAACTGCCAAAATCCCCCCCCCCCCCAAGCAAAACCAATATGAAATGAACGATATAATATGCCGGCGTGAGTCTTGTTACCGCAACCAATACGGGAAATGAACGAATTCGCCATAGTCGAAATTGCAAACCGGCACGTGAGTGACGGTCAAATCAAAGTCAATATAAAAGAAGCAACCTCGACATGTTTACTTTTTCTTTCACTTTGGCTTATCTCTTATTCGACCATTATTACTTTGTTTGAATTATGTTACGTAAATCAATACGCATTTTGATTGGTCGAAAGTAGGTCAGCGTAGAGTGTGTTCCACCGAGATTTTCACGTAACCGACTATAATATTTGTTATGAGTAAACATACGCAGTATACATACAACTGCCGATGTTCACATCAGAGCTATTTCTTTTGTTGGCCAATCAATTTATCGATGCGCATCAGGACGCCATTTACTCAGCTGTTTTCTTATCATTTCGTTTCTCCTTTGATAGATAGCCTCTCACGCATTTCCTTCCGATCTAATGATGGCAAACAAACAAGGAAAAATCCAAATGTATTTCTATGAGTTACTGGCTCATTCAGCGACTAGATAATAAGAAAAAAACAATCGGCTCGATAGTGGGAGGGGGGATGGCCTAGGAGCGGACGCCCATTTCCCGCTGTCGAAGATGAACGGAGACGAGTTGACACATTGAGTGAATGTCTTTCCCCCCTTCTATAACCTCCGATGACCCCCTTACTCGGCTGCCATCTTTGACGTTGTTGTTATTGTTCCTATTGTCTATTCTATCGCGATGTTAGATCTAGTTCTCTACCGTACATTGTACAGTGGAGAGATATTATTGGCACTGAACCCACTAGTCGTAGTTGATGGATGATGGCGAGCAAGGGTTCGTCGACCGCTATACACAGATGCCCAAAATAGAGGCAATACTATTTTTATTGTGATCCTTGTTGTAGTAGTAGTAGGCACTATATGTGAACAAGAGAATTGAATAGGGCGAATAGAAAAATAATGTCACAAGTGAACACAACTCTCCACTCCGAAAGATGTCTCATCTTTCTGATTTTGCCGAGTGTCGAAATATAGACGCTGATTTTCTTTTCATGTTATTTCTCGTCTTCTTATATAACATTTTCTTTTTCACATCGGCAATATAAATGTAATAGAGAGCCCCCTTTATGCAACTTTTTTTACTTTCGGCTATTTCCTGTTGATGTCGTATCATTTGGATTCTTTCCACCGGGCAACCAACTCAATTTTCTTGACTACATACGTCGGTACATTTTCTTTTTCAGCCTCTATAGGGAGATATGATCGTCTTATTTGGACACACCCTTAAATTCCTTTTTACCTATATAGACCAGAGAATCTCGAGTTGGATTTTACAGCTTTATATCTCGGGCCGAGTTAATATAAAGCTGTAAAATATAGATGAGGCTTATTAGCATTTTCTATACGAGGGCCGTAATAATATTCAAACATTTAATTTTTCAGAAAATAATTTCCTAAATGAACATTTGGGATTACCCGAGTTTCCCGATGGCATAGTTAAGATAAGTCGATATAAAGGAACAGCCTTGATCTTCTGGTATATCGTCTGCCTATTAAATTGAGATTAGGAAAACTTATCGTCGTTATATCGTGCGAGGGACAATCTATAAAGTTATCCTCTAAAAGTTTAGCCATGTTCCGCCCAAATTGCGCCCACTTACTTTCGGGAATTTTTGTTCTACATTTAAGTGTCTTATTTCCTCGAACGGTACACACTTGACGATATAACAGTTGGCACAATATAAGAATCAATCGGTTCTCCAATGACATGTCCGGAAATGTCTTTCAATCTGCCTGAATTTTCAGTTGAATTGTTGAAATCGATTTGTCGTTTTGCGATAACCAACAAGACATACAAGTCTAGCTCTAAGTACTATCTGCCGTCCGAAAACTTGTATAACAACAGTCACAGACTATATCGCTTCTTTTGTTGTCGTTCCATCTACTTAGAGACACGTGAATTCCGACTGACTGTCTATAACCCCAGGAAAGTTGGGGGCCATCAACTTGGCCAAATGCCAAGTCGCTTCTTCGTATATCCTAACCCCGACGGTATATTAGTACAATCACTATGGCCCTATTGCTGATTGCATCCAGCTGTCTGTCCCTTTGCTGACCTTTACCACATCAATTGGCAACGGACTCGTCAGCGCGTCCGCTTGAATGACTCCCGACATTGATTTCCTTTGCTCATATATAATGGCCAACAGACATACCCGCCGGGGTGACAGTGTCTCAGAGTCAATATAAGTTGGACTGGCAACATCATACAATAAACGGGTGATGGTTATTATTATTATTACATATAGTGAGGGCATGTACACAGCTTGGCTTGATGTTCAATCAGCAGAGCTATGCTTGCGCTTTTATTCCGGCCCTCTCACCCCTTTTATGTCGTGGCGGGACTTCCCGCGGACGCCCGGCCAGAGCTGGACGAAGAGTCTGCGGTCAGATAAAAGACACACACCCAGTACACAATGAGATATGGGACGCGTTGACTCGGGTCAGCCGCGTCTTTGCTCTCTCAATAGATGAAAGGGAATTGATTTCTGGCGTCATTCCAGTACATAGCAGCAGCAGCAGCAGCCGCACATAGCCAAGCCATTGATGGCCTTTTATGTATGAATTGTACGAGACGACTTTGGCTCTGGGGTGGTCCCAAGCACACGCGGTCCATTTCCAGCTCGTTACCTTTTGTGTCGATGCCCCCCCCCTTTTCTCTCCATTCATATAAACGGACGGGTGAGCAGAGAGAAGTGCGCAGCAAGAGCATTCGCCACATTTATATTTCTATAAGGGAAAGAATCAACTAAATATAAAAGAATCAAAGTTCGGTTGAATTTCATCGAGCTGCCATATTATTGCGGAATATAGATATTGAATAATCGCCAACAAAAGGAAATGAAAATCGCCAGACTTTCTCTCTTTTGGGTCCGACTTAATATGCTGCAGAAAAATAATTAAAAAAGAGTTGCATGTGGAAATGAGCGTCTTCAACGATCCCGGAAAAATATCCCGTGACATAATCATTTCGGGACACACCAACCGGATTCATTTCGGTTCGTCATTTTATAGCCTATGATTTTTATTCCCGAGAAATGATTTAAGATCCGTGGGATAGTTCTTAACATTTTTTTCTGCCTGTAGCCCGTCACGAACGACCGCCCCAATTGAATGGAATAATTATTCCCGCCAGTACCACGTCCATCGCTCATATAGCTGCGGTAATAATGCGGAATTAATTACAGCCAATAAATAGGAAACGAATGTACAGGAAGAAAAAAGTGTCGAAATAAGGTGGGAGACTGTCAGAAATTTATACAGCGGACAAATAGCACGTTATGCCCGCCAGCAGCTGGGCAGCGTTGATCGATATATCCTATACTCCCCATCCATTTATAGACTAGGGTACAAAGAATACTATATAGTATAGCTATAATGTTATTAATTATTATTATAATTGAAATAAAAGTTGGCCGACAAAATCATGTCGCCCCCGGTAACTGATCGATCTCTTTGCTTTTGATTATTCGATTATAAGATGGAAATGAATAGAAAAATCAACACACGCCATTCACCGCCGTCAATCATTCAAAAAAAAAAACAAAGTAACGATTTTACCGATTTTACCCGCGCGCCAGATGATGGAATTCAAATTGACGTGACTGTTGTTGTGTGTGTGGCTCGAGCGATTGTTTGCATTCAAATCCAATTTCTACATCTATTTGTTTTGTCGACAGTTTCAATCGTTGGTGTGATTGGCAGCACACACAACAAACCGAAAATCTTTCTTTAAGCTATATTATTCCGCTCATTTTCCATTACGTTTTACACAACCGCCGTGAATATATAAATCAATCAAAAAGGCAAAAGAGCACGCCGTATAATACGCCCAGCATATTTTCGATAAGAAATCGGCCGGTGGTTTATTCTTTGTTTATTCCGGATGAAAGACGATGCCGCCTCAAATAAATTTGAATTTCCCCGGCAAGTGAAATATCTTATATACCGGACATGTGTACACAGTACACAACTTTTGTTTTATTTTTATTGCCCATCACTCTTGTTGTTGTTGTTTCAAACATTTCTACATTCTTTCGGGGGCCTTCCGGCGACGTTTTCAAAAGCATCCATCGTTTTGTGTGTGTGTGTACACACATTTTTCAATTTGCATATACAGCATCTGCGTTACATCACGAAGGACACACTTTCGCCATATCCTTGTTGTGCGAAAAAATTATTTCCACTGGGAAGCAGAAGTTGAAATCAAATGGATCGGAGAGTTTGTTGCCGAGCGGATGAAATATGGTACTACGTGTGAGATCCAACTCAGTCCAGATCTAAAGCCTTGACAGATGTTGGGCGATGAGTACCAGGGGGGGTTAACTCAGTTGTCAGCTGACGTTCACTATTACCAAAGGCTATATAGCAGTAGCATATTAGATATATATAACGTTCGTTCACGTTAGCAAAAAGGAAAAAAAAAAAAAACACAAAAATTTTGTTATTCCCCAAATTCCTCCGGGGCTCCGCTTTGCAGTAGTGAGAAGAAATCCTTGCGGCTCTTCTTAGTTTGTACGTAATCCCCCTCCTCCACAAAACATTGAATATTTTCTAAACGAAAAAAAATCTCGGGCTGCTGAGACTGCCATTCGAACGACGCTATATTTAACCGCGGGACTATAAGCTCGACGCTCGGGATTCACGGGGAAAAAAAACGTACAAATCTTTTGACAAGGTAATAAAGGTTAGACGAAAGTATATATGATACAACTAACAAATCGAAACGAAATGGTTTTTTATTATTATTATTATGATTGCGATTATTCAAATTGCGCGCGCAAATTTGTTATCGATGATTATGACGTAAGAAATCACTGGAGGAACAAGGAAGATTTTTTATTTCCAGGCAAAGGCCAACGAGTTGTTGTATAAGGAATAATATCCATTGAAACGTCAATTTTCAAGGTTTCCGATTATTATGGACCCGCAGTTTCAGCTCATTAAAATTAGCATAAAATTGTGTATTGGTTATGGTGCGATGTGTGCCGGTCGTTTAACGTGAAATTACCAACGGTAGTGACTATAGTGAATGTGCTGCTGCCATTTTTCCTGTTTTGAAGGAAACCTTGCGGTTTACGACGTTACGATGACAATGACTGTCAGTCGAAATGAATTTACACGAATGAATTATTATTGCAAATGCGAGATAACCGATAGCTAGGCAACTTTGACAGCAGCAGCAGCAGCAGAACCGAAGGTCAGAGTTGGGAAAATGAAGACTTTTGGGGCTGCGCTGTTTGTTGTTATCATTTCCTATTTTGCGCGAATAAGAACAACAACAACATCATCAGCCCTTGTACGTAACAGATTCCTCAATTAATAATAATGCCAAGTCAACAGATAAAGCCATTCGAAGCTATCGCTATATGGAAATGACCCAGTCTCTTTTGATTCCATCCTTCCAAAAAGGTCAAACAAATCAACAAGTTTTGATTTCCCCCAGCAGATTCAAGGTCCCCACACTCGTCTTATTGTGAAATCAAACGAAATGTCGGCGATTGAGATGAAAATCTGAACAGGAATTTATATTATCCATCATCCCAAAAATGTCAAAAAAAGCGGAGAAAAATCGAGAAAATTCCGCTGAAAGTCAAAGTGTGATGATGGAATCTGGCGAAAGTTTTCCTTTTTTTTTTGACGACTTGACCAGAATATTTCACACGTCGTGTGTTCTCATGCAGTCTCTTTCCCAAGTAAGAGCTCCGCAACAAAACTTTTGTTGCGGTTTCTGCGCAGATATATTGACCAAAGGTCGAGCGGTTATACTCCTACGTGGTTTATGGCAGCCCAGCAGCAGCAGCAGCATTGGCAAAAAAGAAATAAAATAAAACGCTGAAATGTTATAACTTATGGCAGGTCGTAATCATAAAAATCACGTGGGTGTGAAATGGCTTATTGCGCAACACACTCGCCTCCTCCTCTTCCATCCTCCTCCTCATTCTATTTTTATGATTATTCCATCCCCGCGTGCGCTCTTTCCAACCTTTTCTGATGTGTTTCTTTTGGGAGAGAGAGAGAAAAGCCATTTGTTTCTTTCTTTCTGTTTTTGGTGAAGATGGTCCGGTAGAATCATCCCCAAATGGACATCTTTTCTTATATCCCGCCGACCTCTTTTTCTATATACCCGTTAATAATGCAGCACAGATGAATAAGACACACACAACTCTCCTTTTCACCTCAATTTAATCACCTGGTGATTATTCTTCTTCTTCTTTTGCCTTGTTTTCGTTTTTTGTGCTGGCATTGAATTTGTGGAACAAAAAGACAATAGACAACAGCCGGGGAGATAACGACGGAAACAATCGGATGGTCCCCGAATGTGTTCTTCCAAGGTTCTTCCACATTAGATAAAACAAAAGACAAAAATGTCCAACAACAGCCAAAAAGAACGAAGAAAACTTTTTTTTTGAATTGGTGGCACGTACACACACCGCCCTATAGTCTTATCTTATTCAAGTCCCTAGATTGAATAAGCTGGAACTTTTTTATTCATATACCATCACGGTCACCCCTAGCCCATAGAGGAAGAAATGAACTCCCAACCCTATACAAACACACGCCCAAAAGTCAAAGTTTCTCCTCCGTAAGACTGTATAGGGGTTTTTAGATGGATACGACTTCTATTCCCGGCTGCTCATTTTCGTATTGGTCTAACCGGAATCCTTTTTTTTTTAATTTTAAATTCTGGTCTCTGTGGCCAGCACATCGGTTGATGGCTGCTGGGCCGCTCGTTTTGTCTCTGTATATTCCGACCTTTTTCTTTCTTTCGTTATGGAATGCCGGTAGTTTCTTATATGGAGAAAACACACCAAGCTTTTTTAGGATATACTACCAGGAACCACATACGCTTATATAGGCGGAGCGCCATGCGGCCCGGCAATATTTAACGGGAAGTATGACCTATTAAGTATGCATGGCCGGGCTCTCGAGCTTGCTGCTGCTAGAGCTTAGAGTTGCCCTGTTGCATACTCATCAATGCTGGCCAGAGCTGGCCAGCAGTCTAACGATTTCTCTCTTGATGTTTCTTCTTCCCCTTCCTTTCATTCCTGTTGGGTTAGCGCATCCTTCTTGTCATGGACTTTGTACGTCCGGCCCCTGTTTCTTCTTCTATACTACAACATCTTTTGGCTCACTAGAGCCGACTTGTCGTTATTTGTCTTATATACGGCGCATCGCTGTTGAAAATAACATAGCCAACTCTACTAAATATTTATATATCAAACGGCCAGAGATATATCTGGGTGCCCAGCAGTCCGCCTGTTCCAGCTTAATCGAAATGTACATGCAACAAAAATAGCGCGCTCAACACTTTTTGATTATTCAGCGAGCGCGCGCAAATGGCGAAATGTTTAACAATTCAAATATGGAATATTCCGAACCTGCTAGCGTGTCTGTGTATAGCGAAAGAACCGGAGCCGGTCTCACTGGAAGATGATGATGTAATAAGATAATCGAGCGATGGAAATTCAACTTGTCAAAGGGCGAAAACTTGGACGTCTTATGGCGCGAGTTGAGATATTAATCCGTTCCAGAAAAGATTTCAAAATCAAGTGGACACATCAATCACTAGCAACAACATAACCAAACAAGCCGAGAAAAGTTGTCGACTCGGAGTAGTTACACAACACAGTTCATTTGACGATAACGCCAGCGAGTTTTGTATACAACACTTTGAACTCATGGAGTTGTTAAGAGATTTTTCTTCCCAGTATTTTTAAGAGTGTTGTTTCTGAGTATCGAAACGAATGAAACACACACATAACAGCGGGGAATCAAAAGAGTTTTTGAGCGGGACCGGGCAGGGGGTTCTTGACTTGGCGCCCGACAGAAGGCGACTGTTGAGACGGTTGAACTTGAGGGCCGACTACTATCTAGAAAACGCTCCGTGCGGCACACACACATTCAGTGTGGCCAGCACAGCCCGGCAGCTGGACGACTCCCTTCCAGATGTTTATATAGCCAATGCCCAGTGTCTCTTTAATAGAAGCGTTTGAGTTGTATAACCAAGGGGAGATTTGAAGACTCTTTATACATACGCTTAAAACTCTCGCAATCAGATCTAACATGACAGAGGGGGGCCAATCGGCTCTTGTATATTTCTGGCCACATCTAAAATAGCCGGTCCGATCGCGGGAGATGGACGATTTCTCTTTCTAATCGGGAACAGATGTCAGAATCTAATTATTCATCCCTGCGCTTGTGTAGATTAGTTTGGCTAATGAAAAACAATGAGTCCAAGAACAAGTTCGTCTCTATACTTATGACGCAATACTCACTTGAAGAGGAGCCGATAATTGATGGCCGTACTTGAAACGTAGAGAGAATAATCCATCGCAATAGTCTATCTCTATCCATAATCAAAGGGCAACTTGATTTATCACTGCGCGGTATGGTTCTTCTTGTATTTATAGATTGTCAATCAAAGTAAACCTGTGCCAAAACCTCCTTCACAAGTGTAAAATCAATCATGAAATCTACACGTATATACAGATTTCGTCTGGAATCTGATCAGTTTTTTTAAAAATCCATTTGGTACATTTATAGGATGCGCAAGAAAACCCCCCACATCCGGTTGTTCAATAACATTCGCGCACTTGAAACTCTGCACTTTACTTTGATCCGTTTTTATTTTGGCGTTGTAGTGCGCAGCGTTTCATCGTTTCCAGATTTTCCGTTTCCTTTTCCACAAGGTTATTAGAGTCTCTCTCTTTTGTAGTCATATAGCATATTGATTCCAGCGACCTTAGATGCAAATTCCAGGAGAGAGATATTATACATATTGAGATATAACCAACCGAGGGGCGGCCCTTAATAAATTCGTATAATCTTTTTGTGTGTTGGCGAAAGTGATCGATGATGGCCATCTCGGCCATGGTCAACCCAAATGGCCTGACCTGCACTGGGGTTTCTAATGGAACTGTTTGATGTCCACAGCACCCGCATTTTGAAAAAAGAACATTTTGATTGCACATCAGGAAAGTAGAGCAGAGATTGGGTAGGCCTATACACGAAGGACCCTGATGTTATATCCTTATAGTATACAGAAATGTTTGCGTAGAGGATTGCGGGTGGAACAAGCTCTCGGAGACCCAGTTTATCATGTCGGGAAATATGCGTGGACATGCGTTTAACACGACACACGTCTGCAGGGGACAGTTGCTCCACTTTGCTCTAGACATTTCAAGGGAATCTTCTGCACAGGGTTAGATAGGCGCAACAACAAACCGTGCATCGATTTTTGAACGTTGATATTTTATTGTCCACTTTGGTGATTAACCCAGTTATAGTAGAGAGACCTCCGTAGATTATATGGGCCTCTATATGTACACAGAGCAACACAATGTGTACCTATATAGGGCCCGGTTGTAATCAAATTTCCGGTCCGGAATAATACGGCACGCAACTCGTAAAAGGGATAACCTTCTTTGTACACGTGTATAATACGCCGAGTGAATAAATGACACCTGACATTTCTGATTCAATATAGAAATTTATAGGATTGGGCAATAGAAACGTTCAGGTTTATAACCAAATTGACGTCCGCACGAATTTTTAAAGCGTTTTGACGGGCCCTACGTCATCGAAGATTCGAATGCGTCCAGCACAGACGTGGAACGGACAAATCAGTCGGTCACGGACCCAACAGCGTTGAATCTATAAACATGTTCCGACTCTCTTGTACACAGCAGCAACATTTTATTCGGCAACAGCACCGATCAATATACATACACAGTGCTGGCCGATCTCTCTATTAAAAAAGAAGAAATAGATGTGTACTTCGCGATGCCATGTTTGGATGCCGTGTGCTGTTGGTTGTGTAAACCAGGGGTCATCAATCAACGGAAACGGCGGGGGTTTCAAAAATAGATGGAGACTGTCCAAATAAATATCTCTGAAAGTGATACAAGACAATTGATAAATTCGTAGAGTTAAGGTGAGTTTACCAGAGTAATGGCGTTCAAAATAGATGGTGGGGTATACCAATGTTAATATCTCTTCATCATTAGTGGACGGCGCAGGATGGTCGTTGGTTCATTAGAGTTGCGTGACATAAGAAGAAGAAGAGGACAGCAGCCTGGAGAAAGTGAGAAAAGTAATTCGATTCTTTTTCGTGTCGCATGTGGAAAACAATCGCCGACAGATCAAACAGGAAACGAAGGGGAATCTAAGGAATCGGATTTCTGACTATAAGCGATGAAATTTATTGAGATATAATGAGGCAGTTTTAATCAAATCTATGCTATATTATTCCTTAGAGTCAAATCAATTTCCGCGCGCAATAATTGTAGCTACACTGAGTGGGTTTGATCAGTTCCGCTCCACCTCCGGACTAGCACTTAGTTCCGATCTAATGACGACAAACGAATAACAAAATGCAAATACATCATTGCTGGCTGTAACTCTAATAAGAAATATAAGAAAACAATTTGTTTTTTTAAATGTTGTTGTTGGCCGGTGTTGGGATAGCCCAGGCGGACGTTCATTTCCCGCTGTCGAAACGAGTTGGCACATTGAGTGAATGTCTATTATTATATAACCTCCCGATGACCCTTTTTCTCTATATCCCATTACAGCCAGAGCCAGTCATTCAGATATTTCGATTTCATTATCTCGTACTAGGTTGTTGTGCGCACATGAATATCGTCTCCGGCAAAGTTGATGGATGGATGTGAGTATAGACACAGAGCTTCTATTAAAAGAAAATCCCCCTCCGTCTTTATTGACACACTTGCCTTGTTATTGCAACAATAAAAACCACGACATTATCAAACATACAACCTTTTATTATATTCCATATCTCTCTTCTGTGCACATATCATATACAGGAAATCCACCCACTAGTGTACATGTCTATAGATCGTCTACTTCTAGACATAAAAAGGTACACAAATAAAACTATTGTCGTTTCACTCCAGCGCATAGCCAAACCAATAAACATGTACCCCCAATAGTCTATAGGGCTTTAGCTTTACGTCATATTGCCTATCCTCCACCCCCGAAAAATAATATCACTCCTTTATATACGTAACACGTCAAAAAGTCAAAGGACAGCCGAATCTCTCTATTTACCATTCGAAATAAATCCGCACAAAAAGTTTAGCCGATCGAACCAGCTCAAACATCGGTGTCTTACAGTACAGCCATAATATCCACCCTTTATTTCAAGAAAACAAAGGGTACACACGTATCCTCTATTGTTGATTTGTCGACGCACTGCAAAAGTTACCTCATACACACACGCGCGCGCGCTCCATCAGTTCGTGATGAGCGCAAAGCAATAATAAACGGCAGACTTTGCGATTTTTTCTCCTCTTATTTGTCCATGTATGTCTGACGTCATATACGTGAGTGCGTTCCCAAATCGATAGGACCCCCCCACTCTCTTCATCATCAACCCAACGTATACTACGTATATAACTCTCTCCATCAGACATCGATCTGTACACGACAGCATCTATAGATCCTTGTTTAATTTCATCTAGTATGTACCTAAATACATAATACGCCGAAGAGGAAACTGCATAGATGATATCATCGATAGAAAAGAGAGAGAGTATAGCCTACATAGTCGCGCATATTATTATTAGACGGGGGGGAAGAGAGCCATCGATTTTCGCCTGCTCGCCTTCGTACCTCATCTTCGCTGCCTATATTCCACCGACCACCGGCCCGCACTCGACGGCGACCACTCACTTAATCTGATTGGGAGCAGCAGGATGCAGATTGCTGCGGGCCTCTTGGAGCTGGAAAACTCTGAGACCCCATCCCAGCAGGTCCCGTACGTGACAAAAGGCGCGGTTGAACACCATCGACCTGGAGGAACTTTTTATTCTTTTTTTAAACATTTTTGAGCTTTGCCAGACCTTTTAGCCCGTCTTGGGTTTGTACAATATTTATTCATCGGAATATCTATACGCGTCTATACTATATTAGTCGATTGGATAAACGTATGAAGACGACCGGTGAGTCCTCGGGCGTCCTCCGCTTGATTCTTTTGACATAACCGACAATGCGGCAGTAGCAGCAGAGGCTATAAACATCTAGGGCCTTTTGCTGAGATGCTGCGGGGCTTCTATCCGGCCAACGTGTCTCCGTGATGTACTCGAGAAATGAGAGTAGATAGGTGAATAGAACGTCGTCGTGACATTTCGGGAGTTGCGTGCCTCCAAGAAGAAGAAGAAGTTAAAAGGAGAGAATGACTCCATACCCCCCCAGCAACTATGTGAAAAATTCACTTGAAATAACATACTGGTTGTGGGGTCTTAGGTATATATACTAAGGGCTCTATACCTACTTCATCTATATGCGCCTTTAAGGTCTTTTTCTTGTGTGTTATCATTCCCGCAGAAATTGTTGACCGACTGACGTCTTGGCGGACGTCATCACGGCGCCCCTCTTATTCTATCCCATCGTGTATTCAAGGGTAGGTGCCCATTTTTATTTTCTCTCTCTCTCTCTCTCGTATAGCCGCCGGCAAACGACGTCAGGGCGATTCAATTCATTAGTGTAATAATAAGGAAGCAGCTGCGTAATAATAGCAAGTTATGGTCATTGTGTATATACACGGAACTTTTAGTTTTGCGCTCAAAAATTTCGAAATTCCCGCCATTTTATTTGAAAATCGGATTTTCTTTTTTCGCAGCTTTTAAATATAATAGCGGACCTCCGATTGACGGGATGTGATTTGTCGAGTGGAACTGATGATTTGATTGGCTATTGAATAGACGAACGGCCACCAGCTCGTCTATAGTATACGTATGTACTACACAGGAACGTGCTCCGTCAAAATCGGCAGGGGTTGCGGCTTTCCACCTCGTTGCCTTTTGTCGGCCTCTCTCTCGTCTCCGCTTTGGCTAAATGTTAAGGGCTTGATGTGTATAGTCTCAATTGCTTTCACTTCGTCACGCTCACTCCCGCACGATATGCACAGTCTATATAGCTCCAGTACTTGCACGTGAAAACGATGAAATTGTGGAGGGTTACATCAAGTGGATGGAAATCACATAGTAGTTCAGTTCAATCGACGTCCAACAAAAGGAAATGAAATCTCCCGACTTTTTTAAAATTAGACGTTGGCATTAGAAGAAAAAGAAGTTATAGGGTAAATGATGGAGGCGCCAGCCTGTCAATTTTATGTCAGGATCGAATTGTTTGGACAAACCCACACAGGATATGATAAATCCGCGCAAAATGTACGGAATAGAATGACGGCAGAGTTTTTTGGGCCGTTCATCGTATAGTGTTTGTCTGACAGGTTCATTCTGTACATTTTAGCGGCCGGTTTAATAAGCGACTTGCGACTAATGGGATCCTTCAAGGATTTAGCCGAAATCCTGCCAGAGTACCTACTCGTCTAACCCCCCCGCCAGCGGAATAATCACAGTCAGTGTACATTTAGGGCGTCGTCGTCGTATTAGGTCAATCATTTGTCGTCGCACTCTCATCGCTGGCTGGAACAAATGACGTATGTCCTTCATCACCTCCGCGCGTCTCTACCTACTTCAATCTTCCGTCTCAAAAGGTGGAAAAACGTGCCGGCCGTCCCGTTTTGTTTCATCCCTTTTGATATTACATAAATGAAAAAGCCCCCCCGTTAATGGGATTGGCGGAACAACCGGCGTATTGTTGCATTACAGGAAAACGAAAGAAACAACTTCTACATTATTACAGCCTATGGGCAATGTTGTCAATGAAATGATGTTTCGTCTTATATCTATCTCGAATTGTGTCATCCCATTGTGTCCATTTTCATCTGAGATTTATTTTGTTGGTCGGATCTGATATATATTCGGGTGCGTTCGGTATGTTAGAGTACAACGGGATCCTCTTACACACCACATGTTTCTAGATGCCCGAGCTGAGCTCCCTATACTAGGACTGGTAATCGTTGGCCTTTCCATTTTCAAGAAATCCGTCTCTACTTTCCGAGAAACTTGTCGGGGCAACAGGCTTTCTCGACTGTCATCGTACACTATCAACAAGATCCTCCATCAAACAGTACTTTGGTCTTTTTTTTTAAATATTTTGGTGTGTTATTTCTTTTAAATATTTCGGGAGTCAGTTTTTTATCCGTCAACACAATTTCTAATTTTATTCGTATTTATTTGGTGTACTAATTGAAATGATATTAGGGTAAATGTCAAGTCTCAAGGAGACCATTTGATTGTAAATTATTGATTGCGGGATAACTCTTTTTCAAAGAAAAAACACCCATTTTCCAATGATAAAATATGCAGTTCGTCCTCAGTCGAAGGGTTTTAAACGAACGATCGACCTTTTCTTTGAACGGAGCTTTCTAACCTCCGACCGAGTGACGTAGACTGTCAATGATATCTTGTCTCGCTCGGATCGTCTGATCTCGTCGAGTACAAGTTTCTGTGAATATTCCAAGTATTTTTGGAATCAGCGTTGTAAAACATGCAAGAAGCTACGTACCCAACGACTAAGAAACGAAAGCAAAGACAGAAAAAAAAAGATTAGGAAAAAAAGCGAAAAGAAATTTAAAATTCTCGATTAACACACCAGTTGGCGGCACCGGCGAAACATTTTATCTATCTAAACTTTTTATTTCTAGATAAATTAGTTACATATTTTAAATATGAATGAGATAATGAAAACGAGTAGAATTTAATTTTATTGCAATAATTTAAGTCCATTGCCATTATTTAAAAAGAAGAAAGAATTTGATGTATTTTGGCATTTATAGAACTGGCAACGTCCAAGAAAAATTTCATTTTCGGTTTTCAACGGAACAAAAACCGCCGCCGAGCACAAGCCGGGGTAGCCATCTGCACGTGGATTGATTTTCCTCCCAGTCATTTCTTCGTTCACGAACACGTTATCTACCACATATATTCAATATGGTTGAAGAAGAATACTTTTGGGGTAAAATTTAACTCGTTTTTGTTGTGTAACCATAAACTTTTCAAACGCAGTTCGTGCGTGACAAGTTAATGGCACCTTGCCTTGTGTGTGTGTGATGAGAGATGCCGGTCGCGTGTTCCCTTTTGCAACTGAAAGATGGCCGCCCGTCGCTGATTCTTAATATCAGCGCGAACGTGGTGTGTCGATTCATCGTAAAAAGAACTTGGCGATTGATCTCTTGTTCTGGCAGTAAAATCTTTTATTTCATGTATTTGAACCTTGTGCTTTTTTACACTGTGTAGGTGTCCAGCTCGATGCCAAGACCAAGGAAATTGAATGGAATCCAGAGAAAAACTTCCCAAAGGAGGAAAAGGAAGACGGTATGCCCATTCCCCGCCACAGCCTCATGATCAAGCAGGCTATCCTCAGCCATGAGGCAGCGGAAGGAGAGATGGCTGTCATTGAAGCTGAGGCAGTTGGTTACGCACAGTCAAACATCAAGACCCTCATCAGTGTCTTGGTGCAAGGCAAGGATCATCAGCGATCCTTAGACCTGGTTTTTCATGATGCCCCAGTCAAGTTGAGGCTAATCAAAGGATCGGGGCCAGTTCACCTTGTTGGTGCTCATGGTGTCGGTATGTGCTACAATTCACAAGTGTCATGTTTCAAGACTAATTTATTTTTATTATTACAGCCTATCGCTACATGGGTGAAGATGACAGTTCAGATGATGAAGATGGTATGGGTGAAGAGATGGATGATGAAGACGATGAAGAAGTGGAAGACGTCAAACCACCTACTAAGAAAATCAAGAAGGAAGAACCTCCTCCTAAAGGAAGTCCAGCAAAACGAGGAGGCAAAAAATAGCGGGAAATGCGGTCTAATCAAGCAAATGATTATGCTTCAAAGTGAGGTTTGCTGAAATTGCTCAATGAGAAAACGAAACGCCATCTTACGAAAGAATGGAGCGACCAGCAGCTTACTTTCGAGTAAAACGACATAGCTTTAGATCCAAATTTCCAGGACACTTTTTTTGTTTTCTTTTCTCTTTTGTTTTAAAAAATGATGTCGAGCTTTTTCTCGTGGTTTGTGAGGTCGATTGAGTTACTCCGAGCCTAACCTGCCGCTCGAACCCGATGAATGAGACAAAATACAAATGGTTCTTTGTCTTCATTAAATGAAATCGATTTTACGGTTTTGTATATCAGAGTATATTTCCGACATTATTTGTCAAAGTAGTATTTAATCAATGTGTACGTAAGTGATGTGAAAGACTTTCACATACTTGCATTAGAAAGGATACTTGAGAGCTTGAGCTTTGAGAAACGTGAATGAACTGACGAACAGCCTGTCGTGTTTCTACTAAGGTAAATGAATCGTGTAGTACGCAAGACGTGACCAAGCCAATACGAAACAAAAGGTAAGTAGACACCGAAAAGCCTACAGCTGCAGTTCGCTGAAATCGCATTTTCACGCCGTACTCTGGACGTTTGTATTTGTACAAGTGCCGTGCCGTGCAATCGAACAGTCTGTTCATTCATCCAACATTTTAAAAGACGATACTAGTATATGATGGTAAGGTAGTAGTCTATGGCAGGTATGGAGTTACGATTAATTGTAAAACAAACTAGAATCGGATACAAATGTATTTTTTATTCGTTAGTTAGTTTAAAGTTTTAGACATGAGACATTGTAAATATTAACGACGTATTGTTTCGCGGCTTGCACAGTATAGAGCTGTGGTTCGAGCCGCCACCACTTGGCTCACCGAGAACTGTCACTGTGTCTGTATGTATGACTATGACGTCAACAAATTACAGTCGCGCACAAGCAATTCTATTGTCATCATCAAATTCCCTGTCCCATTTCATTGTTGAAAAAACCAGCTAAAGACCAAAGAGCGATAGTGGATCCAAGTGATTTATCGACCATCATACAGTGAATTATTTCAGAAATACAAGATGGACCTGGCTCTGAGTTTATTTGGAAATCACTCTACAGAAGGATATATTTCTGGAAAAGATATTGCATCGGTTAGTTATTGTTTTGAGTTAAATATCTTGTGTATGTATTATTTTAAACTAAACATTAATTTTCTTATTGTGATATCTGTTTCTTCCTTTCAAGCAGAACTCTCAGGTTGCTTGTGCTGAGGATGATGATGGGGAATTCCACATTGACGTGTCTGAAGGAATAACCATATCTGGAGATGGGCAGATTCCACCAGGATTAATTAACCCAGGTGGACCTTTTTCCGCACTTATTCCTTCCATGGTTCCACAAGAGATCTTAGTTAAATTAAACAGTACTAATGATACTGATGACCCAAATGAACAACCAGAGTTTAGGTACGTACATAAAGAAGCTCATTCTATTGAAAAATACTAAAAGCCTTAAATTTCAGATTTGATGAATTCGGATTTCGAGTGGAGGAAGAAGATGGGCCTGAACCAGTATCTAACAAATTATTGAGCACACCATTCATTGAAGATCCACAGCAAAGGTGATTGAAACATTTCGACTCTGAAAACATTTAGTCTTCAATGTTTCATTGTAGGTTGATGTGGATTGCATATCTGGAATTTACACACAACACTGAAGTTGGAGATTTGACATGGGACAAAGTTCAGCCTCGCTTACTACGCACAGAAAAGCTCTCTAACATGATCCGTGCTGGTATCCCCCATTCTCTTCGACCTCAGATTTGGATGAGGTTATCTGGTGCGCTGGAGAAGAAAATGAATTCGGATGTCTCTTACAAAGAAATAGTCCGAGCTTCCTCCAATGATCACTTAATGGTTTCAAGGCAGATTGAAAAAGACCTTTTACGAACATTGCCGAGCAATGTCTGCTTTTCTCTCAGTCAAGGAACGGGAATCGCAAGGTACATTAGAATATTTTGATTCACGAGGGGTCTGAAACCTGATCATTTTCTATTTAGATTACGTCGAGTGTTACGAGGCATCGGATGGTTGTATCCCGACTTGGGTTACTGCCAAGGAGTTGGTGTAATCGCTGCCGTTTTCCTACTACTTCTCGAAGAAGAGGATGCCTTTTGGTTACTCTGCGCCATTGTAGAAGATTTGCTCCCAGCTTCATACTATACTCCATCTTTAATAGGTATGTTCGTTTGATTTTGTTTATTATTGTAAAATAAAATTGAAATGAAATAGCGGGAACTTTTATTAATTTAGGTGTCCAAGCAGATCAACGAGTATTACGGCAGTTACTTGTTAATTTTTTGCCTTCAGTTGATACTCTTTTACGAGATCATGATATCGAACTCTCTCTTATCGCCTTGCCATGGTAAATTCAACTTTTCCCTCTCAAACGTGACTATAAATCACTTGTACATTACTGAATTCTTCCTATAGGTTCGTTACTCTGTTTACTTCGGTGTTACACATCCGTGTGTTACTGCGCGTTTGGGATTTGTTTTTCTGTGAGGGTTCAGTGGCTATCTTTCGAATCGCCTTAGCTATGATACGAAGCCACGAGCCGCAGCTAAGGGAACTGCAAAATTCAGCAGACATTTTCAATGCGTTGTCCGATTTGCCTCGAACGATCCACGAAGTTGATGAGCTATTAGACGTGGCCTATTCTCTAGCTGGATCTTTCAGCGATGTCACTTTAGACAGTTACCGTCGCCGTCATCTGGCCTATCTGATGTCAGATCGTGGTACATTAGTAGGTAATCCTGAATCGGCAGCCAATCTTCCTAAGCAGCATTTGAGCCGGTAATTATTTTGCCAATTCAATTTGACAATCCGGCGTATTAACGATTTTTTCCGTTCAATGTTTTAGGAGAAAAGTTAAGACTTCACGCCCACTACTTCAAATGTTACTATTTGGTGATGAAGACGATCAAGATGACATGCGATCTAAAAACATTCGTCAAACTGGTATGAAAGATCAATTCCCCCCGTTGCAAAATTGAATAAGAATTTAATTCTTCATCACACTTTTGGAATTTTAACAGAGGTCCTTGTGGATTTACGTGAAGCAGTTCTTCAGATAGGACGTCATTTCCAACTTGCAGATGCAAGGCTAGCGCATCTACCTCTAACACCGGATTATTCTATGGAGAGTCATGGCCAAGATCACGAGATTTACGCCGGAGTGATGCGTAGTAAAAAAAGGCGTGCAAAAGCATTATTGGATTTTGAACGGCACGATGACGATGAACTTGGCTTTCGCAAAAATGATGTTATAACAGTTATCAGCCAAAAGGTATGCCGAATCAGATCTATTTAAAAAAAATGGTGTGTCTTATTTGTTTTTATTATTATTTCAAAAGGATGAAGACTGCTGGATCGGAGAGTTGAATGGTCTTCGTGGTTGGTTTCCCGCTAAATTTGTGCAACTACTTGACGAACGCTCTAAACAGTACAGCAGTGCCGGGGACGATTCTATCAATGAAAATATTGCCCATTTAGTCCGGGGCACTCTTGCACCCACAATCAAACAAGTTTTAGAACATGGAATGAAAAAAGCTTCCATTTTAGGTGTGTTCCTTCTTTAGAAATTGAATTAATTCAATATTTGACTCTAATTATACCAAATAGGTACAACCTGTCATCCTTGGTTGTTTATTGAGGAAGCTGCTAGCAAAGAAGTGGAGAAAGATTTTGCTTCAGTTTACTCTAGACTTATTCTATGTAAAACATTCCGGCTGGATGAGGATGGAAAGGTTCTCACCCCAGAAGAGGTTTGTTAATAAGTCATACTGTGTTTATTGAAAATTAATTTAACAATATTTGTATTTGTTTTAAAGCTTTTATACCGATGTGTCCAAGCTGTTAACATCTCGCACGATGTTGTTCATGCTCAAATGGATGTAAAACTGCGAAGTCTTATTTGTATGGGTCTCAATGAACAGGTTCTCCATCTCTGGCTTGAAGTCCTTGGTTCAAGCATCAGTACCATCCAAAAATGGTGTGACAATAATTTAGTTTTACACCCTTTTTATTGCAATTTCTTAACATGTTTATTCTGAAACAGGTATTATCCAGGCAGCTTTCTGGCCAGTCCTGGTTGGGTGCAGGTCAAATGTGATCTAAGAGTCCTGACTCAGTTTCCTTTTAACCTCAACCTTGAGTGGGAGCTACCGGTCAACAAAAAGAGCGTCAACAGACAACCTTTGAAGGAAGGAGTACGCGACATGCTAGTGAAACATCACCTTTTCAGCTGGGATTTGTGAAGAGACGCAGTCTCGCGCTTTAAAATTTATAGTTGTTTTTCTCTCCAACACACGTCCGCATACTACTATTTATATATAACTTATTGTTCGGCAATCTGATTCACACTTCAGTCCTAGTCTGCATTTTCTGCCTTTTAAAAAAACCATAATACATATTTTTTGAGTGTTCAAAAAATAAACATGACAACTTCATATCAGCAAACTCAATAATCGATCCGTTAGTCATCATCGATACTTAAGTCCCCCCTGGCGGCCGATCGACGCATTTCATGGCGTCCTGTTTCCCTGCCTATGATTCTCTCTTCTTCGGCGGTGTGAGATTGTGTCTTGTGTTAAATTTCATGTTCAACGAAGCCGACTAAAGTGAAATTTCGTGTGTAATCGAACAAATACTTCATCCTCATTCCTGGCTATGGTGAGTAACGTTCATTAGCGTCAGGTTTCAACCGGCATTCGTTTGTTTGGTTTGTTGACAACACCTTATGCACGTACGGCGGCCCAAGAGATTTCTGTCTACTGGTGTGTTGTATATCGAGTGTGTGCGACTCGACAACTTTATGTTTCTCTACTCGTCGTTTTCGTACCGACTGGACCAAAGTTGATTTCTTTTTCATCTGCATTTCAACTACGCGGTGCATATTTTCAAATTTGATTCGAATCATGTGCTAGTTCCTCCAGTGTCCATTCTCGTCCAGTGTTCTGTGAGTGGGAAAACCTTGTGGCCGACCGAAACGACAAAACTGTAACCAGTCGAATCAAACACATTTTGCTTTAGCATTTCGTTTATCTCTCGTTTTTACAGAAGCCAAGAAGAAACCTCAAACATAGTTGAAGATATTGTGGAAAAAACGCCGTCATCATCTACTCTGTGTATAGGTAAGAAATATTCTTTTCGAGTGAGGTATTTTTGTTTTACGGCGACTAGTAGTATCGAGTAGATATCAGCAGTGCCTCGGGGTGAATTTCAGATCTTTTTTGTATTTCTTCAGCTCGCTCTCCCCTCTTTTCTCTATGTCCAAACTCCTCGACTCTTCGTCTCATTAAGATCCCTCCAAAGTTTTCTACCTGTGTGCGTACCTTTTTATGTACACCTCTCTCTCTTCATCCGGCCCGTTTTTATTTTTCAGGGGGTCTACTTTACACCTTCTTTTGAGTTTTGTGCTGAACAAGTCATCTTCGAAAATGTACGAATGCCGAATTTCGAGTCTAAAATTTTGTGTTTACGGAATATTTTATCTCAGACAAAAAGCCAAACATTTCGGTTTAAAGGCGGAATAATATCGAATCGAGTAGTATTCTATTTCCAACGGATGCGAGGGGACGAGCCGAAAAGAAGAGGGGCGATGCTGTGCCTAGTATTACGCCAATGGATTTCTTTTATTCTCTTTTTATTACAATTTTTCCTTCCCTTTCTTTTTCTCTCTCCCCTCTGTCGTACACCTTGCTCTTCTTACGATCAATACTGCACACACATACACAGCAACATATATAGAGAGAGAGGGGGAAGGAGGAGTAGGGAGGGTGGAGAGAGGGGGAGGAAGGAAGAGGAGGGATTGCCAGCGAATAGATAGAAACTGTAGAAGATTAAAAGAAATCGAGGAAAAAAAAGAGAATGAATTGTTTAGTCCTGCAACTAAAATTGTTCATCAGAAATTTGATTGACCTCGTAAATGCTTGTTGTCGTTTTTAGTATTCATGACATGAATTATTAGGCTTGTTATGAAAATGTGGGCGAGGCAAGAGGCGGGTTGCCATAGTAAATAGGAATATTAGGGTTTCCCTGCCAACCAATCGCCAGTCAACCTCAACCTTATTTGAATTCATATTTTCTCTGATTTTTTATTAATATTTTTTTTGTTTTTAGACTGGATAGGAGCAGACCCAGTGTGGAGAGCCATCAACCACCCTGGAGCCACTTACAGCCTCCCTCCCTACCCCGGACTCGCTGAACCCGCACGGTGGTCCAGGAGGACAGGGGCTGAATAACGCGGGTCCCGGTCCGGGCACGCCGCTTTACCCTGGTCCGTCACCTGGACCGGGCCCCGGCCCGAATCCGGGATTCGCCACACCTACTCACGGAGGGGGCGGAGGCGGTCACACGCCACTTCCTGGACAAGGTAGTCACTTCGTCCACGGACCGCCTAGCTACAACTCATCCCCCGTACCACCTGGGCCCTCCACTCCTGGCCAAGGAGGTGGCAATTCCAATCATTTTCCATCGCCAGGACCCGGTTATAATCCACAGGGAGGACCTGGAGGTAATGAAGTTCATCACATTTTGAATCAATGAATAGATTTTTTAACAATCCATTCATTGTTATTGTGTTATAGGACCGGGTCCACATTTTAACGGACCTTCAGGCGCTCCACCTCCGTTTAGCTCGCCCTACCCCAGTCCCGGAAGCGTCGGCCCTGGTCCAGGCGGAAATTCGGGACCTCATCCTCCTCAGGGACACCCGGGATTTCCAGGTGGCTCACATCCACAGTTCGGGCCCGGACCTAACGGCGGGCCAGGTGGCCATCCGGGTTTCGGTGGGCACCCAGGACACGGCCCAGGGATGCCAAGTGTGATGGCAAGCCCTATGGGTGGGCCAGGAGGAATGGGGGGTCATCCGCCTAACATGGGAGGTGTGGGGCCTCCAATGGGCGGACCTGGATCAGGACCAGGAGGACCCAACCCTGGAATGGGACCGATGGGTGGCCCTGGCCCCATGGGTGGAATGGGAGGACCAGGAGGACCTATCGGAGGTCCAATGGGTGGCCCACCTGGCCCAATGGGAGGACCCGGAGAGAGAATAGACCAACATCCTGGAGGTCCACCGTTCTTCAACAGAAGGCATCCCGGTCCTTATTTCAACCAGCCAGACTACAGAATTTACGAACTTAACAAACGGTTGCAACAGAGGACTGAAGTAGTTGCAATGGTAAATCCACTCGAATCATTCTTGTTTGTGAGCCAACATTATTCATAATCTGTTTGACTTTTTGCTACAGGAAAGTGATAACCTTTGGTGGGATGCCTTTGCCACCGAATTCTTCGAGGACGATGCCACGCTTACATTAACATTTTGTCTAGAAGACGGGCCTAAACGATACAGTAAATTCTAGTTAAAGCCCCGACTACTTCAGATTCCTTGATTAATCTCAATTATTTGTTCAGCTATCGGCCGGACGTTGATTCCACGCTATTTCCGTACCATCTTTGAGGGAGGTGTCACCGAATTGAACTATCAGCTGCGACACGCGAAAGAATCCTTCCATCAGACAACTATAACTTTAGACTGCGATCAATGCACCATGGTTACTCAGCACGGAAAGCCCATGTACACTAAAGTCTGTACGGAGGGACGTTTGATATTAGAATTTACCTTTGACGATTTGATGCGAATCAAGTCGTGGCATTTTGCTGTCCGGACACACCGAGAGCTCGTTCCCAGGTACGAGTAAAAACTTTATTGATGAAGTCGTTTTTAACTTGATTTAACCTTAATTATGTATTCATTTTTTAAACTTCAAATAGATCGGTCCTGGGCAGCCAAGATCCTTCACTTTTAGATCAAATGAGCAAAAATGTCACCAGACAAGGCATCACACCCGCCACACTCAACTATTTAAGAGTAAGTTTGCTTAGTTGTTATGACGTGCCACAAGATGAGCAGAACGTTAAAGTATCGTATTATCACTTGTAGTTGTGCGTCATTCTGGAACCGATGCAGGAGCTTATGTCAAGACACAAGGCCTATGCGCTGAGTCCACGCGATTGTCTCAAAACTACTCTTTTCCAAAAGTGGCAAAGGATGGTTGCTCCACCCGGTAAGAGAATTTCGACAAATATCTACAGTCTTCATCGATTTTTATAATGTTTAAACATTTCTAACAGAAACTCAAAGGCCGCCAAACAAACGACGTAAGAGAAAAGGATCGCAGACTGGTGGAGGTGCAGGAATAAATCAAGCTCAGCCAGCAGCCCCCAACAAGAAACGATCACCTGGCCCAAATTTCTCTCTAGCATCTCAGGTAAATAACTAATAACACTTGAAATCGAAATCAAGTCATTAAATTGTATTTCTATATGAATTCAGGATGTCATGGTAGTTGGAGAGCCGTCGTTAATGGGTGGTGAATTCGGCGATGAAGACGAGAGATTAATAACTCGATTAGAGAACACCCAGTATGACCCAGCCGTCTCACTAGACGATCCTTCTGGTGGTGGTGGAGGGGGTCCTCCTTCCGCTCCTCCGTCCCAATTCAACAGTGGGCCGCCTGGTAAATATTGCTCTTTGAAATTAAGAATTTTTTTTTTTTGGTTTTCATTGATTGCAAAGTGACATTTTCTTCTAATCAGCTGAACTTGGCTGCAGGACCTCAGGGACCGAACGATCCCAGTCCGTGGGGCGTGGTTCCAAAGCAGGGCGGCGGAAATAAAGGTGGTGGGGGAGACGCAGGGAAGAAAAGCCCAGCAGTAAGCCAGTGAGAAGAAATCTTTTAAAAACTACATTCAGGTAATTACAAAATAAAACCCTAACCTTTTCAGTCTGAATATTATCTAATATTCGATTGCTACATCCCCTCATTTTAGGCGAATCTCTCAAATCAGTCCCTCGTAGAAAATGAAGCCGAATTATTATCCATCATTTTTTAGTCTTCATGCGATTGCCAAAAATGAGGGACTGATCCTCTGTTTTTCTTTCTGTGGTTTTCATATGAGAAAACGAAACAAATTCACCACCATCTGATTGGCAGCCAAATCTGTGGAATCATTTCTGTATACAAATGTGCAAATGATTTGGTGTTAAGAAAAATGGCCTCCTGTGTCCATCCCATAAAATACTTGATGTTCTCCTTGCCCTTTTGTCTCTTCCTCGCCCCGTGCACCCCGTTCCAATGGGGATCCTTTTATTATTATTATAATCAGTGTCAATGAAATGTCATAGAGCGTGCAAATGGGTCTGTCGTATGTACTGTGTATTGTGGTGACATCTTTTGAATCTATCACCCCTCCCTCATCCCTTCTCACCCATCTCCTTTTCGTTTCCAATTCTGTTCCCCTCCCACTTTTTTTTTAATTCAGTGAACCGGAAGATAAAGTGACAATACAACTTTACCCATTGTTACCTCAGTTTCGGATGATTTGCAGCAGGAGACATTTAATTATTCTCGCTTCGTAGGTTACAGTGAATCGAGCACTACTAACATGGGAGTTGACAGCTGTTGGATTTTCCAGGATCGTTTGCACCTCTCTTCCGTAAACTAGTAAGAAATATAAATTAATAAAGTAAAAAACAAGTAAAACTAATTATTGCGTACATTGACAGCTATCGAGAAACTGCAGGATGTCATCAACAATCGAGTCTTTTATCACTACAACTTGCTTCGCCATATTCTCCAGCAGTGACATGAGGCATCGTTTAGCGTAAAACCTGTTAAATTCCCCATAAACAAAGATCTCATTATTCAATTAGGATTGTTAATGGGGCAACGTTTTAATCACCCACCAAGTATCCGTTCCCAGCTTCTGATGATAAGGCTCGAGGCTTTTAATTACGCGGGAAATGCCGAATTCGTAATTACCTTTAGAGCAATACAGTGTCCTGTTGAAAGAGACTAGATTAGCTTGTAACGCAACTAACTGAACGTGTAACTACTTTAATTACCCAATAACAAGGTTAACGATCGAAAGATGAAAGAATTTGGATTGTGGATTCTCAAGACTTTTCTGCTCCTCTTCTTTCTCCAGTTTTCTCAAGAGTTCTTCAGCTTCCTCATTTTGGGACGTAACCAAGTAGCAAACGCACAGATTTGCAAGCACCACCGCACTGACGTCCAAAATCTTCACACAACACAAGACTTACGGTAAATAAAAGAAAAACTAAATTTCAAAATCATGCTAACCGTACGTTGTCGTAGTTCTGTTTCACGAGTGGTTCATAGAAACTGGTAGCCTCTCGAAACTTGTTCTCTTGCATAAACAAAGTGTGGGCGACGTTCAAACGCCACACATCAGCATCTCCACAGAGTTCAGCAGACTGGCGGAAAAGTTTCTCTACTTGAACGTAGTTTTCTCGATCCCAGTAAATCTTTGCTTGATTCATTAAAACGGGCAGGTAACTACAACAAAATTTCATTAATACAAATCAGAATTATGAATAAAGATAGATCAAGATTATTACATTTCCAATGCTTGCTCATGTGCAAGCCCAGCAGCACTGATAGCATGAGAATGCTGTTGTCTCCGAGCTTCTTTCAAGTTGGTCCCCGTCCGCCGAACTGTCTCTCCGTAACGAACGCAAAGGGCGTCAAACTTGGCAAAAGCTTCTTCCGGCGATGTTTGCTGAATGATGAGCGCCTCGAGGAAATCGAACACATACTTCATACAAAAATAGAAAGGTAAAACCACAGTAAATTACAAGAGAAAAAACAATTGCTTACGGGACTGAGATGCTTATAGGTTAAATCCGCATGTTCCGCCATCAGATCGGCAGCCAAGTCGAAATATTCGTATTTACAATACAGAAGAAGTAGATTGGCGAAAGTTTCAGGCGGACAGACTAACGGTCCGGCACTCGTCAATCTCGCCTCAGGGTTTTCAAGTTGCTGCTGCTGTTGGGCTACTTGTTGTAGGAGAAGGAATTGAAGTTTGTCAAAACTTTCACTTGGATTGGCATCCGCCGTCAGCAACGCCATGTTGTGTAACGTCACCGGATCCAGCTCCGATTCCAATCGAGGAGGCATATCCGTCAGAGCTTCCTTTGCTCCTTCGACTACACATAATCGCAAGATGGAACAAGTGGATAGAATAATACGACTAGACAACCGAATAAATGATGCCTTACAATTCTTCAGTTGGTATTCGGTAGCGGCTTTGAGATTGAATGCTTCCACAAGAGCACTTTTGTGTAGAGCTAGCGTGTTTCCCACTGATCTTACTTCCAATCCTTCCGTTGCCATGCCTACACTCAATTCAGGGTGATCCCGGATCCCTCGTTCGATAATATCTGCAATCGACTTGATGGCGGGTGCATATTCTTTCATTTTATAATGGCAGATTGCGACGTTGTAGAGCAATTGCGGCTCGAATCCCGAGACGTGCACAGCGCCTTGGAATTTGTTCAGTGCTCTTGAATAGTCTTCTTCCTAGAAATGATAGAGCTAGATTTAAACAATGCGCTTTAATATAGACAAAGTACAAGTAATTTACTTTGAATCGAATGCAACCCATGTTGACTAATGTATCGACATCGTTGGGCGAACTCAATGCAAAACAAGCGCTGACTTTATTCAGAGCTGCTGCTAAATCTTCTTCCGCAAATCGAATAGCTGCTTCCAGTTTCAAAACCTTCCCCTTTAATTTCGGATCCGCGATTTGATTGCAAACTTTTAACGAGCTGCCATAATGCCCGGCTTCGTAAAGCGATTGTGCCCAGTAAAGTCTGTCGTAAAGTTAAAGTCAAACTGAGTAGAGATCATAAACATAAAATGGCTTCACTTACTTGTACTCTTCTTGCTCGCTGTAAAGACTGTAAAGTTGTTCGTAGCAACTTGCAGCATTAGAGAAGTCCTGTATGTGAAAGCAGCAGTAACCCAATAATGACAATCCAGCTTTCGACTAGGAAATGGGTTAAATAAATCAACGTTAGAAAAGGTTTACACGAGAGACTGCATTTTTTCAGTACCGTTGGGTTGGCATCCACAATTGTGACGAGTGTCGTAATAGCGTCGTGATAGCGCTCGTCTTTAATCTGTGTAGGACATAACATATGCAATAAGAAATCAATTTGATGAGAAGGAACTGAGTACGGTCATTCAAACTTACCATTGTGTAAATAGTTTTCGTAAATTCACCATCTTTAATGCTATTGAAAGACATGCTCAGTAATGTAGAAACGTTACTTACTATCCAAATAAAACTGTTGATTTTTCACGCATTTGTTTGAATCCGGTTTCCATGGTAACGCCACTGACTTGCGTCACCAGGTTCCCTCCGGGCCTTTCTGGGAGGAGAGCCTAGGCGACAAACTGTCCCGATGATGGGATGAGTGAAATGATGAACGGCGAACTCTCGAACACCATTTCTCTGCACTCGCTCAATCGGGCGCGAAGCTAATAGCTTGCCTTCACTGTGAAAGAAATAATAACATGAAGATATGATACAAATATCACAGCATGGTCAAAGGTGCATTGCCAAACAGTGCCATCGGGCGAATCCTGGGCTAGAGCTACTTATGAACTCCATGGCACATAGACCATGACATCAAAACAGAGCGAGCCTGTTCTAATTAGCTAACATGAGGGAAACAAAGGGGTAGCCAAAAGGTTAACTAGTAAAATATGATACCAATAATAAAAGATGAAACTCATTGATGGGGTCTTAATTGCATTTTTACTTGGACAGACAACCAGATGCCTCTCATTTGGTCTGAAAGGCAAAATCTATACAGGAATTAAAAAATTATTAAAATTGTTATTGGGAGTTCTCTAAATTCTTTGATAACACAACTTAGTGACTTACAGATATGCTAACATTGCCATTATAGAAGTAAAACTTGAAACCCTTTGAAGTTGTTGATTTCTTTGCTTAAAATAGCTGTGGAAACAAGTGCTTTCAATTATCTTAAGGCAAGAACTAAAACGGCAGTACACCATTACCTCTATCTGCTGTTGGCAGTTTGTTATGAACTTCATACTGGTGCAGAAACTGCAGGGAATGACATCCATAGAATTTCATGCTGCTTGATCACTGCTTCAGAAATCTCAGTAACTTGAAGGCACAGACCAATAAGAATGGATGTGCAGTAATTTACATAATTACTTATATAACATATAATTTTAGAGTAGAATTTTGTCCATTAAAACAAAAAAAACTTACGTAAAACTTTCTGAACATATTTCGCCATGTGAACGACAACAATATCCTTCGCCATCTAGTGTTGCAATCGACAACCACGTAAGTGTACATCATTTGCTGTGAATTAGATTGAAGGTCACGGAGAAAATTAAGTAAAAATGCCTGCAGTGGTGAATAGAGGTTGGGTGAGAATGACACGTGTTATATCATTATCAAGTAGGTAGAATTGCCGCAAGGTTTGAGTTGAGAGGTCAGGGTGAGAAAAAGTCGTATAAAAGGAGAGAGAAAAGGAGAAAGGAATCAGTCGAGTGAGCATCTCCGACCCGGCAACAGCAACTGTAGTGCACTACTTGTCACCAACTTTATTCTTCATCGTGTAACCAACTTGCAATCATGGGTAAATGTTTACTTATTAAATCAAGACGTGAATCAGTTCTACTCTGCTTCTAGTTGTCAATATGCCATTTATATTAGTTATTAGTAATTTATGTTGGCCATTGATATGTATTCATGTTATGTTTATGCCACTATGTTTGTCTAGTTAACTACTGCGTCGTGCTGCTGTTGGTCGTTATATCGTTGATGGCTGGGTCGACCATTGGTGTACCGATGTCTCCTGGGTACGGCGGTTACCAAACAACAACGACGAAGGAATACTACACCACGCCGCCACCTTACTATACAACATCAAGATACGCCACAACTACTTACTACACCGAGCCCTCCAAGTACTACACGACTACGTATGCTGCCCCAGTTTACTACACCGAGGCTCCAAAGTACTACACCACCAAGGCACCGGAGTACTACACGACTACGTATGCTGCCCCAGCTTACTACACCGAGTCTCCCAAGTACCATACCACCAAGGCACCGGAGTACTACACCACTAAGTATGCTACCCCAGCCTACTATACTGATTATCCTATATACTACTATACTGATTATCTAAATAATACTCTGCTCCTAGATACTACACCGAGACTCCAACTTATTACACTCAAGCGGCCGAGTACTACACCGTAGCACCTAATTACCTAACTACAACCTATGCTGCTTCAAGTTACTACACCGAAGAACCCAAGTATTACTCTGCCCCGAGCTATACCACGAAAGCGCCCGAGTACTACACGTCTACGTATGCTGCCCCAGCTTACTACACCGAGGCTCCCAAGTACTACACCACCAAGGCACCCGAGTACTACACGACTACGTATGCTGCCCCAGCTTACTACACCGAGGCTCCCAAGTACTACACCACTAAGGCACCTGAGTATTACACTGCTACCTACGCTGCCCCAGCATACTACAACGAGGCTACCACGTATTACTCTGCTCCAAGCTACTACACCGAGGCCCCAACTTACTACACCACCAAAGCAGCTGAATATTACACCGAGACTCCAGTTTACTACACTACAACCTACGCTGCTCCTAGTTACTACACTGAAGCGCCCAAGTACTACTCTGCCCCGAGCTACACAGCCACAACTGAGGTGGCCAAGTATTCCGCAGCCCCAACTTACTACACAGCGGCTGCTCCTTCGTACTACGTTGAGCCGAAATACTACACCGAGGCTCCAGTTTACTACACCGAAAAGACCGAATATTACACAACCACGTACGCTGCCCCAGTTTACTTCACCGAGGAACCCAAATATTACTCTGCTCCAAGCTACTACCAAACAGAGGCACCTGTTTACTACACCACCAAGGCAACCGAGTATTACACTACAACCTACGTTGCCCCCAGCTACTACACTGACGCACCCAAGTACTACACTACCAAGGCACCTGAGTATTACACCACTAGTTATGCTGCACCGACCTACTACACCGAAGCTCCGAAGTACTACTCTGCCCCGAGTTACTACACCACTAAGGCTCCTGAATATTACACCACAACCTACGCTTCTCCAGCTTACTACAGGGAGGCTCCTAAATACTAGAGCCGAAATTCCAGTTTTATTTGTTTTTGTTCAGATTTGTCGGTCATATCTTAATAGTTACTAGTCACTGGGAATTGATTGTTGATCTATAATGAGAGAATACATTTTTTATGCGGGTAATCATCTTGTACGACTTTTCTCACCACCTAAGCCTCTTGAAATTGAACGTGTTCTTAGTTTTGTTGGATTTTGCCAATTTCACACGTTGGAGTGACTTGCTGGTCGTTCTGCACAACGACATTCTGGTGTTTGGACGAATTTCGTTTTCAGGGTAAGTTACGAGTCTACTCTAAATTTTTAAAGTATAACAAAGGAGTTCATGGGAGATTGTGACAAAGTTCTTGAAAGGAAGTCTGGAGAAAAATGATAACAATGTCATTATTTGTGAATGAATGTAAGACTTCAAAGTTTTAAGAAATATATATTAATTTCTAAACATTACTTTGTTATACATTTACCAAGACACAATGAACAAACACATGAAAAGGAATTGCTTTATTGTCCCACCTCCACCCACAATTCCACCACATTTTACAATCACATACATACATACATACACTTAAGTTAACCCGTTGGCTGCCACGCCATACAACCCGTAGGTTGTAGTTGTACTCTCTACTACTCTACGCGCCACGTCTGAAGGATCTATGACCAAGTGGGACTTGCCATTGCTGACAAGTCCGGGCTGACACGGTGACAGGAGAAGATGGAATGCACAACCTCTAGAATCCATCACCGCATCGACAAGGGGGAAGTCCCTATGGTGCATTGCCTAACGGGGCCTTTCGGCGAATCTGGGGCTGGTGCGACTGTCCGACCCCGCGGCATGTAAACCACGAGACCGAACAGCGCGGCCCGTGCTAAGGAGCTAGGGGAGAACAAAGGCGTGGCAGCCAACGGGTTAACTAACACTAACACAAACGAAATAATACCAACAATACGATGATCAGCGTTGATGACGAGTCTCAGTGTCGGCCGCGATGATCCACGTTGATGACGAGTCTCGGTGTCGGTCGCGATTCCACCGAGTTTCGTTCGCACCAGGAGCAGGGGCAACATCCGACGGAGACCGGTGACGATTTTTAAAGATGAGAAAATCCATCTTCTCAACGTCTCCTCTGCATTAGTTGAATAAAGACAAAACAATTCTTATTTAATAACATGCCAATAGAAGTTACATAATAGTCACATAATACATATAGATTCATTGATCTGTTTTTTTTTTCTCAAAACTTCAAAGGCGCGTTTTAAATTGCTTAAAATCTACCTAACAATATTGAGAACTGTACACATAACAAAGCTCACTTGCTAGTCTAAAAAAAAAAATTCCGGAAGTATACCGGAAGTAACCACAGCGCCTCAACCATTGAGCTGTCGTCAAATTAAACCACATATTCGTGATCTCCATGAAATTTGGGGTCGAATAGATGTGATTTAAACGAAATCCAAAATTTGGCCAAAATCGAGAATTTTCCTGAACTAGTTCAGGAAAATTTTCGAAACCGGAAGTACGAAAACGTAAAAAATATAACATGAACTTTACCACAAATTTTACGAGGATCACGAATATGTGGTTCTTTTTCTCCTCAAATGAATATTTACTGAACTACAGACTGAAATGAGCAAACCGGAAGTAGAAAAAAAAGCAAAATATCGAAAATTTAACAAGTGAGCTTCGTTGCTGGCATAGTTATCGTCAGTTATCACTTAATATTTCAAAAAAATAACTGCCGATAAATGTTAAAAGACATGTGCAAAGTTTCTGAAACTGACTGTTTTGACAGCTGCACGAAAAGCCATCTAGTGTTAGAAAAAAGAAACGTCTAAGTAACATGCGCTTAAGAAGGGCCTGATTTTGGAATTATTACACAGCGGAGAGTTTAACGCAAATAGATTACTAGTAGACAATCTACGAAAATAAGTCAATTGTCCCTTACCTGGCCATAATCCCGTGGTAAGTGACTGCAGGTGTGTCACAGCAACTGAAGTGATCCAACTCGCCAGTGAAGCAAGAAAAGTTGTTTTGCAGCATAAGAAGCACTGAAGCAGGATGAGCGTACGTCTTGAAGATAAGGATGGAGCATGATGGAAGTCCCTCTTCTGTCATGGACAAAATCAAGCATTAGCTCAAGGATGTCCGTGGGGATCTTGCGTGCTCTGTAAAAAAAAATGTGTTACATTAATGAAAATATAAAAATTAAAAAAGCACATTAATCTTTACCGTTTCTAAGAAGCACACTGAAATGTTCATGATGAAAAAACCGTAAAAATGGAATTCACAGAAACCAACAGCATTACATACAACATGTTGAGATAAATTTCCTGATGCTAAAGAAAGTGTCGTGAAGTATTGTAACATAGCTTGGTGATAGGTGGTATTGATGCTTACTTTAATCATATGGGTGATGAATTTATAGTAGTAAGGCATTTGACTTTCATCAAGCAGATCCGGTACATGTGCATACACATGGCAGGTTATTCATTTCACACATTTTATGTCTCTGAAACTCTAAGTGGGAATGGGACAAGGAAATTCTCTGTTATTTACAAATAGAAATAAATTTGCTTATGAGAAATAAAACTGTACCTATCTCTTAGCTGTATTGCCTTCTAAACAGAGGTAAAAGCATCCATAGCAACAAACGTGCATGGTATGCCACCAAAATTGCGAGATTCAGAAAAGATCCTATGGTTCAAGAATACCTATGTTACATGAAAATCTGAATTGTAATGGTCTGGTAGCAGTAATGGGGAAATACCTTATCTCGGCACATTTGTATTCCACTACATGTGGGCTTCAACCATGAGTTTTAGGCTTTTGACAGCATGAGGATCTTTCGGATGGAAATTGACTGAGCTCTACTAGTCAACTTGTTGGAATAACTGACAGTATGCATCTAGGATTTGAAGAAATAAGTTGGTACAGCATAAAAATAAGGAAACTAGGTCAAGATAAACCTACATAAGTTACGAAGTTCAATTTGGTATATGAAATCACAGGAATATAAGTATTAATTAGCTACAATTTGTTTTCGCCTTTTTCGCCTCGTTTCACGATGTAAGAACAACAAGGGCGACAGTGGCGACATCTAGTAATGAGTTTTGAATTTTAAGTAATAACCACTAACCCCACCAGGGAGATCCGTACGACGCCAACCCAAAAAAATTATTAAATAAAATAAATAAAAATGGCCAGGTAAGGCAGTGTTTAATCCCTATCTTGATTGACTGCACTTGGAAGTCAGCAAAGCATAGCAATTTACAGTTTCGGTAAGTGATTGTTACGTCCTCGCTGTTCATTTAAGAAATTGCAATCACCTACTGAATTACATTACGCCAACTTAACGTTACGTTGTTCTATTTTGCTGACTTGTAAATTTGGTTTGCCGTTGTAAACTTGTACCGAACGTTCTTTTAATTGAAATAAAAAAAATAGTAATAATCTAAAATGAATATATTTTTATGACATTATACAAGTAAATTTTTCTTTTATTTTTAAATGGAAAATGACCAGCGAGCAGCTACGTAAATTCCGTTTTGTTCAAATACTCCTTATTAGTCCTTAAACCAGGTGACAGGCAGGAAACAGCATCAGCACATTGGACTGCAACACCATAGGCAAATTGAGGCATAGCTAAAATATCAACCAAAAGAGGGAAAACCTATGAAAAAATTGAGAAAAAACAAGCTAGTTGTTGAAAATGTGCTAGAAAAATAGCAGCTATTCCCTACTTGTGCAGTTAGCAAGCAGCAAGGTGGCAAGTCAAAATGTTCCGCACTGGACAGGAACAGCAAACAGCTGCAACTTAACCTGGCTGATATAACCTTTGGAAGAAATAAAAAACATACACATGTGTAACATGAACTCATACAGTTGAAAAAGTTGTGCAACAACTTCTGTAAAATTTTAATGAATTGAGAACAGTAAGTGATTTTATGTCATGAACAATTAATTAAATCAGTTTTCAAGCTTGACTAAAGCAGTGGACACTAAATATTAGCGTAAATCTAATAATCCAAACTGGAGAGCTTACAGAAGTCCAATTACATGAAAGAACTACTCTGGTTTAATTTAAATTGTAGGAACTATCAAGAATCAATTGCTTTCGATCACTATTAGCTGGATGTGATCATGTGCTGATGATGGCTCAATCAGTTCTCAAAACAGAAGGCAACATATGTTAGTAAGCATTAAGGATTAAACATATATCACTATAGAAAAATTTTATCTTAACACACAGAAAGTTTAGTAACTTTATACAAAACACGTTAGTCCTTTGAAGTAAATGAAAATCATTTCAGCCCAATTAGTTGTAATGCATGTAGACCATGTCTTAAGGTTCAGTCAAGTTCAAAGTTACGTACGGATACAATTTCAATCTCAAATGGCAGCTGCAGCTTTGTCAGTTTGTCTGTTCATCACGATCAGTCGATCACGATCGTACGCCTCCTGGCGGCTCCTTTGTCAATCGCCATCTGGTGGCATTTTGAAGACCGACGTTTACATGCAAACATTTAGATTTCACATCGTTGTCTTCATTTTTCTTTTACTCTTACACCCTGTTAAAATAAATTAGTTGAAACATAAAAAAACGTAATCCTAGATCCCAATATTGAACTGTAGATAAGAACAATTTTGATAACAAAATTAATTACATAAAAAACATACAATCAACGAAAAAAAAAAACTTACCGTACCTACATCTACATGATACATCCTCAAGGGAGATTTATATAAATGCTGTGGATCTTCCTTCTACTATGTGGTCTTTATCTGTGTCATCACTTTCATTTTTAATTATTTCAACATAAGAAGTTGATGTGAAGACTAATAAGCTGGAACTAGTTTCACATGGCTGGTATTCATAAATTGGATCGAACATAAACGAAAATCGAACCATATAGCATACAGTGATAATATGTATGTGAATGTTTAACACATCTTGAAATCAACTACATTTTACTTTCAAGACGTTCATGTTTTTTTGGCGACTCGAATTCCTACGGGAAATTCTTTTCTGCTATACACAATACCGGGAATAACAATTAAGAATGGAATTACACCAAACATTTCTATTCATTTGAATTTAAAAATACACCGACAGCTAGGGTACATTTAGAAACACCCACACAACTTTTTTTTTAAGACGGGACGCAAAAGAAGGCTATGTGACAGGGATTTGATTTGACTAGTCAAAAATGAAACATTTCGATTTTATCTACAAATACACGATGACTTACGTATTTTTAGAAATAGTCTTTTGTTTTCTTTCTATAATTAGGTGTCGGGTACATCAAAAGGCACTGTCGATCGCATTACTTGAAAGTCAGTAACCAAAAACACGGAAATCTAAAAACGGTGACCACTGACAAATCCAGAAAAGAATGTGTAACGCAGTGTTAGGAACGTCACCAATTGACTTAAGTCAAATTTTGACTTAAGTCATGACTTAAGTCAAATTTTGACGTATACGTCGACTGCGACTGAAATAAAATTTATGCGTGACTTTTACGATGACGTTTGACGTGAAAAAAATTTGTAATCTTAAAAAAAGTCAAAATAAAAACGTCATCTGGCAATGTTGACGAACAATGCCGAGGATCGGAAGATTTTTTCGTCTGTAATTTTCGTAAAACATATCAGTTGTCATCAAAAGTCATGACAATGGCGTCTACTACTATAGAGAAAGATTCGTGGACTGAATCTGGTGTCTTTAGTTTTTTTAATTTCACTCAAGCCGTTATTAAGTGTTTTACTATTGACACATCTCTTACTCGTCTTGAACAAAAGGAGAAGAAAGCTTTATTGGGAACTGAATTCGTAGCCGGCAAGTGCAAAACGTGTGGCTGGGAGTCAAAGGTGCATTTTGGAAATCCCTCTAATTGGGTTCGCCATCTTAAGGTTACTCTTTATTCAATTTATCTTTCTATTCAATAAGTTAACGCCATAATTTTCTTATTTCGGTATAGCTTCAACATGGTGTAGCTTTCGATGCTTATAAAGAGGCTATGGCAAACAAAAAAAAAAGACAGAAAGAGACGTCGGTCAGCTGATTCCTCTTACTTGCCGACTAATAAAAAGGCCAGACAGCCACAAGAAACAATTGATGTAGCACTTGATCTAAACACAATCTCTAGGAAAAAAGAAAAGATAGAAAAGGCTAAACATTTAGAACAAGAACATCAACTTCGTGTAGACATGCGTATTTTTCAATATGTTGTTGGTAGTTGTCTACCTTTGAGTACAGTTGAGAACATTCTTTTTCGAAACGTCTGCACTGAAATTAATCCCAAAGTGAATGTGGTGTGTACTAAAACGTTGAAGAAAACTATTTTGCAACAATATTTAAACTATAAAGCTAGTTTGAGGAAGAGGTTCAGCAATGCAGTGGATGTTTGTTTAACGGCTGATGCGTGGGGATCGAAAAGACGAAGTTTCTTGGGCGTAACAGCACATTGGCTTGAAAGTAAAGGAGAAACGGGCGAGATGACAAGGTGTTCTGCTGCTCTTGCTTGTAAAAGATTTCTAGGTAAAACGGAAACATTTTATTTTTTCTTTTTTTTACATCTTAACTTTCTTTAATAAAAGGATCGCATACATACGAAAAAATTGCGGCTTTGCTCAACAACATTATGGACGATTTCAGTCTTCATGGGAAGGTTAACTATGTAGTGACCGACAATGGATCCAATTTTGTTAAGGCCTTCACTGAATTTTCCGTAAAACAACTTTTACCTTACATTTTTATTCTAGCCGTTCAATTATTTTATTACTAGGTTGAGAATCAATTGACTCATGATGATGTGGATGACGATCCTGAATTGAATGAATGAATCAACGAGTCTACTTACATCTTGGGCCAATACGTGACCGAGTCTTAGAGAAAGTGGATAAAAGGTACTATAATCTCAAATGTTTTTTTTATTGTTATTGGTATTGTGTGCATTCTTTTTTTAGATTTGGTAAACTCTTTGAGGATCCTTGGTATTTGATGGCAGCACTTACTCATCCGTGCTTTAAGGCACATTGGATAAAAGACAGAAGGAGCCAAGAAGAAGCCAAAATAAAACTCAGGCAGCTGATCCAGGACTCTACGTGTTCACCAGTTTTGGAAAAAAGCAAAACATCCTTAGCCGAAGAGTTTTTGCTGTTTGATGAAATTCAACCTTCAGGCAGACCGGATGACGAGGTAGACCGATTTTTAAAAGATCGCGACACCTCTATAGGAATGCTTGATAATTATCCACAGATTAAATCTTTGTTTGTAAAATATAATACTGTCATTCCAACTAGCGCTCCAGTAGAGCGTCTTTTTAGCTTAGCAGCATTAATTTTAACAATAAGAAGAAATAAGTTGTCCGATTCAATGTTGGAAATGTTAATATTTCTAAAAATTGCTTTAAACTTGTAAAAACCACCTGTCAAATAGCGTAAAAATACATGACTTATTTTGTGACTTAAGTCATGACGGTGACGTAATTTTTTTTGGCAGTTACGTTGACTTTTTTTTTTTGACTTTTGACGTTAGGTTTTCAAATGACGTATGACGTGCAAACTTTTTCTAAGTCACTGAAAACTCCGTGACGTTCCGAACACTGGTGTAACGTCCATTATAGCACAAACATTCCTTGTGAGACTTTGGTAGTTGATGCACATAACCAGACTGTAAGCTCATTAGGATGTGTGCGTACGAAATAAAAATCGTTTTCTTTTTCTTGTGCAATTTCAAAGAAATTTGTTCAAAAGATTTCGGTTAGGACCGTCGGAGGTACCAAATTTTACAACTGAATGGATGTCATGTCGACATGACTGTTCTCTTTCGTATCACAATATGTGGTCTCCACAAAACTAAACTCGTTCGGGAATAACGACCCGTTAAGTCGAAAGTACTTATTGCCCGTACTAATTTGTTCTATATCTATACCTGGTGGATGACAGCTAAAGCTGACCTGAATTCACCCTAACTAGTACTAGGGTAGTATTTCACAAGTGGAAACTAGTCGAAGATGGTTAGAGATAGGCACAACTCTCTATCACGAGGATCTCCCCAACCTCCATTTCCTTTCTTCAACCGAATACCTTTAGTGCCCAACATATTTTTAATTTTCAAAGTAGATGGAAAAAGTGTTTGGGCCTTGCGCGCCGATCTCAGTGACGTCTCGGCTTTTCGCAACGTCGAAGTGTCAGTTCCACAGTTTGCTTTCCTATGATGAACTCCACTAGAAAAACAAAACAATCCTTTTAGTAAAGCAGCCAAGATTAAAACAATAATGTAAAGAGTACCATTCTCCAATGTGGAAAACGCGAGGAGCCTTCAAGACTAACGCTCCCAAAATGAATTTTGATTTCATTTTTAAGTTAGTTGGATCGCCGAATAACTTAGGTAAACACTGTTGTGCAACGTGAAGTAGGCTCCAGTCCCAATTGTAGTCATCAACAGAACAAAACAGCTCAGAGCATTGCTGAAAGTTTATCCACACTGATCGATTGAACGCCATTCCCATGTTGTGCTTGCTCGATGACCAAGGCAACAAGTCAACCTTAAAAACAACAAGTCAGTGATAATCAAATTGGAGATAACATTCAAACTGAAAAGATCAACTGACCATATTCGATGCTTCACGATGATTAAAGTATTTCGGGTAGGAACCCAGTGACAAGATGTGAGCCTGATTACAGAAGCTACAATCAGATCCTCCATTAAGTAGTTTTTGTTGGAGCCACAGAATATGTAAGAAATCTTCAGCGACGTAATGGTCCTCTTCCATGAAAACGACTGGGCCTGAAAATGTGCAAAGCACAAGATCACGATGTTATTAATTCAAGATACATTTTTATATTGCTTGTTGTCTTTATACCATTGTAATCGCGAAGAGCTCTAATTTTTCCGAATATGAAGTTGACTTTCCACCACCAGTGATGTTTCGTTTGGCTGTAGCGCGCTTCACGGTAATGGCCATATAAATCTGGAGTTTGGGCGTTGCTGCAACCGACTGCAATAGCTCTTAACGAAAAATAGTCTATGCATTCAAATTATTTTGTTGGAAGTACAATTCCAAATTTTGTTACCGCTCTTTGTTGATATCCCTCGGACAATCGGAGGGAGAGTCTCCCGGAAACGAGTACGGAAATAGTTGAGTGGAATAAGGGAAATGGATTTGCATCACAGCTGCAAAGGGAATGGACTGGATAATATCATTCAATTCTTCACTGTAAATGTTATGTGAAAATATAATTAGGGCTCTCTCTATCCATGCGGCTTGAGATAGACTTCGAAGTAATTTCCTTAAGTAAGATATTCGATTGTGCACCTGTAAAAGTAATTTCGAAATTGTTCCCAAATTAAGTATAGGCAATACATATTAGAAACATATTAGAGACATTTGAGATGATGAATTTTACCTGAATTGTAATAACAATTCCTTTAGGCCAAAATTCAGTTTCATTAACTGGTGGCCAAGAAACATGTTTTGAATTCCATATTTTCTGTAGATGGGGTAAAATGTTTTAGAACACAACGACATGTAATATTTAACTCAATAAGTTACCTGTTCATTATTCTCTATGGTAATTTTTTCCATTAATTCCGGGATCGTCAGATTTGTCGGTTTGGCAAGTTCTATATTACTGAAGTTTGGATGATTTAGTAAAACTGAGCTGCTATTAGACCTAAATAATTTGAACAAACACAAGTTCGACAAACACAGAAACCACAACCAAAGCAGTGTAGGGGTTAATATTAGGGCAAAAGTTTCCCAGACAGAAGACATCAAGTGACACTATCAAATAATGCTTTATTGTCTAGTTTCAAACTCTCTGTATGAATTCAATATTTTCTAGTGTGGAAGATATGTTAAACTATCAATGTTCTTTCTATATTAGACCTAAATTATTGTGTGAAGAATGGTTCTACATGGGAAAAGTACCACAACCACAGGAAGACTTGGAGCCAGGTTGGAGCTAAGATTCCCAGACAAAGATCAATTGAAAAACTTGTTATCTAGCTTACCTATGTTCAAAATCAATTTCAGCTCCACGGTAAATGAAAACTCCAACATGAAGCCAGAGGAGAGAGACCACCGCCAATGTTAGGCATATTCTCATCAAGAAACTCTTGCGAAGCCTGGTGATGAGAAACATTCTTGATCTGGGTAGGAGGTGAAAGGACTTTCACCGTCTCTCACGCCTCCCGAGTAAAATTTAAAATGTCAACTGTGTAAACAGAATGAGAAGGATAGTAAACACAGAAGATAAATCAATGCTGAAAAAGTAGATTTGGCGAAATTCAGCAACGATTTCATTCTGAGAGAAACGAAAGTTTCGCAGCCATGGCATAGGATGTCAACTTTCCGGAAAGGAAAAGGAGAAAGCTAGCCAGTACAACACATAGTAAAAGAGAGACCCAAAGCGGGTCGAACTTTTCACGAAACTGACGGCGGAGGGGGGAAGAAAGTGGAACCAAATACCTATGAAAAAGTAGGCCAACCGGCACAAGGTGGACTATATTGTAGAGCGCCTCTAGCGGTTGCATTTTTAAATCATGTTTTTTACCGTTTCCTTCGTTTTTCTTGTTGAAGCGTAAATCTGAATATAATTTACAATAATTTAGTTTCACGTCAATCTCGTACGCACTACGAAATTGCATGCAAAAACACGAATTTTAAAACAACCAATCAAGTGGGCAGGAGTTGGCAGTTATTTTGAAGCGCGAAAATTTTCAATTTGTGTTGTCTGCTCTACATTGCAATAAAAGTAATCTCACTTTTTTGAAAAATACCACAAAACATATCCGTACAGAACAGGGTACTGGCGCTCATGCACGGAATCACTAGTATTTCAGACATCGACAGATTAAGAAAACGATTGCCGCATGCGTTGTACACCGCATCCGTTTTCAGTTGGAAGTGATTAAATCACATTTGAAGAGGTATTGTGCGATATTCTAAATTCAGCTGAAGTAAGAATCGCTGGGAGTATCTATACTATCAACCTTGTCCCGCCCAAAAGCCCAGATCCGGACAAGGTTTGATGCAGATGAGAGTTATAAATTTTCAATAACCAAAATTAACTTTAAAAATTGCGCAATAAAATCAATTACATATTGCGTGTAATTTCAGTTTTTGCTAAACTATTATTCCAAGATACCTAGATTACCAAATGATGTGTAGATTATATAGATTATACCAAATACCATGTAGATAGAATACTAAAATTGGGGGATCTTATTAGGTAACAAGATAAACAGAATTGCTGCGATTTTTTAGAACAGTACTTCGTTTTTCCACAGAGACAAATCCAGTGCAGGGATACTGGCAGTATTGGTGCACAGAACTCTAGGATTCCTGTGCAATCAACAGAAATTTTAATCAATAAAAATCAATAAGTCTAACGTCAACGAACTACATCTAGACGATCTATATACTTACGTTGCAGAAGCAACCGCGAAAGCATTGGGCTGGACGCTCAATACTGTTCCATCACTATTGTCACAGAAGATGCGTGCCAAACCTTAATTACGAAAATTATCTTTGCATAAATTTGATCGCATAACATGAAATAACAGATTAGAACTTACTGGCTTTCTTAATTTCGGCCAATTGAGCTGTAAGAGAATTGGAAATAAACAAGATCAATTAATAAAAAATAGCGTAACAAATTTAAAAATTGTTCAAACCTGCAGTAAATGAATGCGGCTGACCTCCCAGCTCGTAGAAATAGCGATCGCTAAACTTTAACTTGTTAAATTGTTCAGCAATCAGACAGCTCATAGTTGGGCCAGCGATAGCACCCGGAAACGGGACTTCAGCTAGTCCTCCCACAAATACGTCAATATCGTCAACTGAGCCATACACCTGCCCCATAATCGTAGACAGCTACAGTATAGATAAGAAATTAAAATCCATCAGTAAAAGAAGGTAAGAGAATAACTCGCTAAGTTTCAAATTCACATCAGATTTTATAATTGGGTCAGATGAAGAAATGACGTTCGTCAAAGCATCGAAACTAGTGGCTTTGTTGAAACCACAAAGTTGACGATATGTGTTGTAACTGGGAAGACCGTGATCACGGCCACGTTGAATATTTAAGGCAGCTACATCGAAACCCCAAGTAGCGTTGGCCGCTCTACATTTTTAAAAATAAGGTTTCACAGCGTCAGAAGGAATCATAGGTGGAGAAAAGGAAACTATTCCAATCTTTGAATTATTGATCGTACCGGAAAAGTTTGTTCCACAGGGAGTCGTCGATTGTGTGATCAGCTGACGCCGACAGTTGCGTGAGGAGTCCGCGAATAACTGCATCGAAGTAAGTTTTATCGTTGACGATTCTTGACGGGTCATTGAACGTGTCACTCATTGTATACGAAGAGGTAAGCAATGTGCCGTCTTCCGAGTACAACCTTTATTTTTTGAATAAAGACTTAAAATATTGCTTTCATTTCTTAAAATCAATATAGATTTACTTCACGGTTCCTTGAACGAGAGAATGTCCGACGCGAAATCCTGCTGTGGCGAATTCGTTACTGATTGGGCCATTCGTCAAACCAGTGTAGTTGGTAAAGAAGCCGGATGCCAAAGGAGCAAGGTTATACTTGGCAATGATTCCCGGACCTTGTTAAGAGCACGGATCGTTAATTTGTTACATTTTTATACGTATATACATGGTAAAACGTACTCAATAAAGCGGGAATAAATTCATCGTAGGCAATGTGCTGCATTTCAGCAACCACAATTCGTCTGGCTTCTTGAAAGATGGTTTCGTCGCTCCAGGTAGGATTAAGAGCAGATAAAGCCTTGGCGACCCGGTTATGTTCGCGATGCCAAAGAGTGTGCATAACAGTTAACTGTGGCTGTTCAGTAGCTCTTGAATCCCCTAGTCAGACAAACAAAATGTGAAACGAATGTAGAAATGTAGACAAATAATATTTACCAGCGTAGAAGCAAGCACCAGTCGTACAGGTGGAAGTGATGGGAAGCAAATCACGATTGTTGGTTGCATCTCTTGTTACCTTTAGAAGACCACCGGTGTATTGACGAAGCGTGGCCAAAGTGGCACTATTCGACCCGTAAACCGTAGATCCATCCAACCAGTGCGTGTTTTGATTGAGCTTGTGTTTAAACATTAGTTAGTACAACACAACATTTATAACCGATATGAAAGTTATCAGTCACCTGGTCAGCGTATCCAAGACTGCAGTCCAATCGGGGCCCAGCAATTGATCGGACAAAGTTCATGCAAGTAATTTTGGTTGTTGCGTTTTTGGGATTAAAGAATTTGTCATTGATTGCGACGGAAATGGGTAGACAGGCCGAATGTAGCTGCGAAGCGTCTAAAGAACCACCAGCAGACGTACAGCAACTAATGTCCGTCCCGTTTGCTATAGAGAAATTGTAGGTGTTAAACGATTTTTAACAAATTAACAATTCAAATGTCCAATTCCATACAGAAGGTGAAAGTAGTTGACGATTGAAAATCGTGATTAATCAGTTGTCCAAACTGCATCAGGGCTAGGGCTGTGGCATTGGTTGGTTTTTCGGCTCCTCCAAGGACTCTGACACTGACAAGACGGGCACTAGGCAATGCTGAACCATCGCTGGCCACACGTGGAGATTCGATACCTTAATTCAATCAATTCATCTTGAAAGCGTGAACTTGTATTTTTATTTTTAATGAGCGAAAATATACAGTATACCATCGGCGTAGGCTGGTGTAGTCAAGCGGCGGTAGTCGGTGTTAGCCTTGCCAAGATTTGTGATCGACAAGCTGTTGCAGGAACCATCCGCTGTTCGATACTTGGATGGACTGCTGGGGCACGTTGTAGCAGTTAGGCAGGTATCATTAATAACGGTGAATCTGGATGTGGCTTGAAGAAGACCAGTGCCACCTTCTTCGTTCGTCAAGCTCATTCTGTTGATTGGAAAAAGTGATTCAAAAATACAGATGCAAATCAACGATTTCTCAAATTGAACGAATTTGAACGTTACTCACTGAGCTCTAAGGTATCGAGTAGCTTCCAACATAAGGAGGGATTTGCGTGAGAGTTCCTGGGCTTCTGGGTTGGGTCTCTTGAACTGTGACATGCGGTAAAAGGGTGAGTCTTCCTTGACGTATTGTCCCTGTGCGAAAAGGTCCTCTTCCAGTTGGGTCAATCGATCGACATAGCTGTAACCAGCCTCTCGACTCATCCTCATTTCATCTTCAGACAATTTTCGAACCGATGGAACCACATTTTCTACAATAAAATAAACTCCATAAGTACGCTTTTTCACATCTTAAAATGAAATTGATCAAAGCGCATAATTGACAATAACTTACCGACGAAATTTTCAACGGCTCCGGCGGTTCCCTTTAGGATTGGAAAACATTATTATAGACAACAAAACAATTTTAGCGAAATTTTGAATTTAAAACAAATATTAGACAAGCCTAAGATAGTAGAATACAGAACTTACCAAAGCTAAAATGAAGAAAGCGATCCAGGGCAACATTTTTAGTTCAATAAAGTAAGTTGTCCAATGTCCACCAAGGATATTTATACCATTTTGTAACTCCTCTACATCCGCTTTCCCACATTTCCATCTGAGTAAACGTAATCACATTTACGCGTAAACGCACGTAAGCACTTTACGTAGGTAGTGTTGCTTGCGCACAGCGATGTCCGGGCTATGACAGGCTGCATACATTGGTTCAAAAAAGGTTTGTCCACATTCTTGGCCAGATGTTCGTGTGTTCACATTGTGAGGCATTAATAGGATTCTGCGGAAACACATTAACACAATTATTATGTTCTAAAGCAACCCTTTTCTCCTGTTTGTTTGCACTTGCGCTGCAGCTGGTGTGTTACAATAACAGTCTCACACAATTGCTGTCACTTTATAGAACCACGGGCGGATCTAGATTGTACTGGATTTACGATAAAAGATTTCTGTAATGTTGGGGCCTCTAAGGTTGAAATAGGATATTATTAGGAATTTTATTTGAATAAATAGATTTAAAACATAACATCGATATTTGTGTTAAGCTATAATTAAATTGTGTGTACGAATAGGAATGAAAGCGATGGTAAATAAGATCATTTTAGAATGTCGATAAAAACTATCAGGGCGCTTCTCTGCAATTTGTTACAAAAATCAATCACATTTCTGTTGACTTTACACATTTGACGCAAACGTACCTGCAGCTCGAGTGGCTAGTCGGGATCATCGACGTACGACCTAGGCCGTTGCGGCTAAGGACGTCCATTGCCGTTCGCAAGACGGACGGGTCGGGTTTAATTTCACGCGTTAAAATCCAGGTAATCTCTGCGTTACAAAACAAACAAATCATGGCGTTATGGAGACATTTTCTATTAGAAACTATGGCTTACGGGCATTAACCCTTGCTCTAACAGAACAACTCCAAACGACCGCATAATTCGTATAGTCGGTGTCGAGTACCCAGTAAGGTACGTCCTGTGGGGAGACTAAATTCCGGTAAGTATTTTCACATCTGATAACAATTCATCATTTTAAAATTAAGATCATCTTGGACACTTACACGGGGAGTCTTCATAAGTAAACGCGAATTTTCCTGGACTTAGTAGTTTTCCGACACCTTTCACAGACACAAATCGGCTGGCTCTAGAAGAACAATTGAAATCATGAATAAACAATTCACTGTTCTTGTAACAAAGCCTCAAAATAAAGATAAGAAAATCTTACATTGGGAGGATACGCTGGCCTTTGTTGTGCACAGTAATGGTGTCGTTGCCTTCCAAGGTGTAAGTTTCCGAAGCGCATTTAAGCCCAGAATCCATGATGAACCAATATCTTCTGTTTTTAGTATTTTCGTACCAAGTTCCAGCGTACTGTGGGTAACACATCACACCAACAGAAAATGGTTTAACAATTTATAAATTGAACAAGAGCTTCGATTTTAACTTACCTTGGCCAAATCGAAATCCTTTTTCACTTCTACTGTAGGACATCGGCCCATATTCAGCGTTTGGCAATTGATCAGCTCGATCGCCATAAGAAACATTGCAAGAGTGGTTGAGGCACGCATTTTATAAGGTATCGAAGACAAGCTCGACTAAAGCGGGATGTTGGAATGCCAGACATGTTATATCTTTGGAGTAGGTCGAGTAACACATTCCAAAATCACCCGGTCAGCACTTTACACACTGTCCGCCTCTTCCACTAAAATACCGTTAGAAATAGCCGAGAGCTCAACCATTATACCTGTCGTCACGTAAAAAGTATTAAGCGTCTTCTTTCCTAAATTACTATAATCGTAAAAGATGTTTAGAATTAATGATACGTGTGCAGTATATTAGCTTAAAAGCACAAGAAACAAAAGAGATGCTATGTGCTACTTAAATAAATGTTTTGGCGACGTCACTTAAGCACAATCAAAATGGGGAAATGGGGAAACCAGAAGGATAACCAAAATATCTGTAGTTGGGCCTGAAAACAATGTTCAAACTTTATTTCTTACAACTTTTAAAGGTTCGCAGAATAGGATCTTTACCTGCAATTGCTTCGGTGGTTGGTTGTAACCATAGACGTACGACCTAGTCCGTTGCGGCTGAGCACCTCCATGGCCGTTCTCACAACAGACGGATCAGGTTTAATTTCACGCGTAAGAATCCATGTGACCTCTGCATTGTAAAATGAACTGACGTTTATAGAGCAACTGACATGAAAGTAATTTTCAAACTTACGAGCATTAACACCGGCATTTTCAGAGCAGCTCCAAACAACCGAGTAATTTGTGTAGTCCGTGTCGAGGATCCAGTACGGAACGTCCTCCGCCGCAGTGCCATGCACTTAATAAGACATTCGTTCAAATATTCATGAACTAATTTTGATTACAATTATTCAAAACTTGAAGCTAAAACATACGTGTAACACTATTGAAGCTGAATAACAGTTTTCCGGGAGCCACATGTTTTCCGACAGCTTTGACAGACACGGGCCGATTGTTTCTGAATAGATTTTTCGAAGTACTTACACTTAAGGAATAATACTATCACTAACGTACACTAATCTAAACTTACATGATTCGCTGGCCTTCGTTATGCATGAGAAGTGTGTCGTCACCTTCCAAAGTGTAGGTCTCGGATGCGCATTTCAATCCGGAATCCATGATGATCCAGTATCTTCGATTTTTGCTGTACTCGTACCATTTTCCAGCGTACTACAAAAGAGTCAACACACATAATAACGCATTGTAGGCCTACACAAATAAAATTAATGGATTTACCTTAGCCAAATCGAAATCCTGCTTGACATCGAGGGCAGGGCATCGTCCAAAATTTAACGTTTGACAGTTGATGACACCAATCAACATTAATAGCACTGTTAAAATAATAGAGGAATGCATTTTGAGGACGATCTTGACCGACTCCTAAAGACTGAATGCGAGTTCGCCTTTCCTTAACGTAAATCAAGCTGCATACATAATGTGTGCAAATCACGTAAAACAAGTTTAGGTGGACAAACTTGTATATACCGTTAGACCAGACGTGGTCATCAACTGATTTATTGTTTCAGTTGAAAATTTTTTTAAAAAAAAGAAGCGCTTCAATTATATTATGAGCTTACATACAAATATTGACATTCTCTTGCTGACATTCCCTAGGGAATGGCCATTCTGATTGTCGCGTACAAACTCTCACAAGTAAACAGTCTTTGAAACTGTTAACAAATGTCACGACAGAAGACTACCGTTAGCTAATAGCAAAGCTGGGGCGGATCTGTGACAACCGAGACATATCGCTACAATCAATACATTTTCGCTAACGAAATAGCTAGCAACATTCTTCTTTTACATTCGCCTTAGACGAATCCTTAAAATTACTAATAGTCATGAACTAAATTACCTGTTCCAGCTGATTAATCCATACAAACTCTTGGGAGAAAGCTCTATTAATATGCCAAATTGGGCGGGTCCGCAAGTACACGTATATATTTTGACATTTAGAAATGCAATTATACTTTCTGATTCCTAAGATTAGACGCCAAGGGGAAGTCATCTGCTAACGCGAATTCCCTTTGGGACATTGCAGTTCTAAAAAAAGACAAAATCGATATGTTACAACTTGCAAGTAATGTGTCACATTAGAACATATATTTTCTCATTATGATGGTGACTTCGCCCTCTTCTAAAAATACCGGGATTGCAATACACTCATCAGCTTTTGCTATAAAAACAGGGTGATTCACTAGAGAAAAGTATCCAGTCTTCTATCGAACAACACGCATTTCATCTCTCAACATGCAGGTAGGATAAAAATTAACAGTTATAGTCAGTTACCTTTAATTCAGTTTAAGGGGATGAAGAAGGTTCAATTTCTTGAAAACGAATTATCTCAGCCTAAGTAACAAATTGTACAGTAAACGGCAACTCATTAAAGCACTCAAAACGTGCCATAAACGATCACACTTCACGCAACCAAATGTAAAACTGAAGCAATGAGGCGGTTTACAAACTTGACGTTGATTCAGAAAGAGGTAAGGTAACAAAAGATAGAAACTGGAAAAGGCTGAGTTCGAAACATTGAAAAATGGTTTTCCCATTTCTCCTTTACTACCTAGATACTTAGATAGGGATTAAAAACCTTTCCAGGAATAGTATTCAGTTTTTATTCAATATTTGGCTGACTTCCTCTATTGTTTTTTTGTTTTTTTTTTTTTTAAACAAGGTCGCACTAATTGCATTTTCGCTGGTCGTCTTCGTCGTCGCCACCCCCGTTCCTTCCTATCACGATTACAATACCCCCAGCTATCCCGAATATAAGGAAAAAGAATATCACCATGTAAGTCTACACAACTGTTTCTTCTGTAGTTTCTCAGAATTGAATGGAATTAATAAAATTGTTTTATTACGGATCCCCAGGCTCCTGCGAACTACAACTTCAAATATGACGCCGTGGACCATTACGCAAACTTCGGACATGAGGAAAGCCGCAAAGGAGATTTCACCAAAGGAAGTTACTATGTCGACTTACCTGACGGTCGTCGACAGCACGTGAATTACTACGTCGATGGTTACTCTGGTTATGTCGCCGAAGTCACGTACGAAGGAGAAATCCAGTACTACAACGATTACAAATCGCCCTACTACTACAAATCACATAAACAAACTTATCAATATTAAACACAGACAAGTTTGTTCGAGACATATTTATTAGATGCTTTTTATGCTTATATTACCGCTTTAGTACTCCGCCACTCCAAGAAAATCTTGAGCGTACATCTCTTGTTAGATGCGCATTGCTAGATTAGATCTGCTATTTCTGTTAACCAAATCTGTAGTAATAAGGTAAACCATATTCAATCAGAGCAATACATTATACCTTTCTGACATCGTGTGCTTATTATTTAATCTTGAAATTTGAAGTTACATCCAAAACGTACAAGCAAAGATATTAAGACACGTATGCATGTCCATTTTGGAACAAAAATCAGTAAGATAATGTAATGGAAACATTGGGACTCGATTAAATTCAACTCGAGATGTGCACTCGCCACTCTACGGACCTCATCTTCATTCAATCTTATAGCATGAAGGCTAATCTTTTGACTTTAACGACTTCAACTTAAATTAATCACCTTGTTTGAGTTTATCAAGTTTCTAACTTAAAAAAATTTACAAACCTGTGTCAAAGAGTACGATGCAGGGATTTTACAATATTTTTGCTAAACACGCCTTTTTAGCTCTTTTGGCCATCTCTTTCTGTTCTTCTTCACGTAATCGCTTTTTAATGGCTTCTGATCGGCTCTCTTCACTCTCCTGGAACAAAAATAATGTGTTGGAATCATGATGATTTTAATGGTTTTAATTTGGCTTTTAACTTTGGCTGGTGATTGTGTTGAAGTTTGTCCTCTGTTCGGAATCTCTTCTGTCAATTCGGCAGATACGTCTGGAACAGTTAAAGCTGAGCGACGTGCTATTGAACTTTGGAAATAAATCCTTTCGACAGCAACCGAATACAACTGTTTTAATCTATCAACAACTCTACAGAACAGAGATGTAATTTTTTCTTTGGCGCTCTCTTCAATAGTGCGCGTTATACGTGAAGCGAAGAATGTTTCCGCATTGAATTCTTTGGTTTCCAAGTGACCTTATAACAACAGAAATAGTGAGCGCTTCGCCACGATGAAAAAATAAACGTTTGTAACTCACGGCGGGATACGGTTGCACCTGAAGCTTTGTAGTCGTCAATTTGCTTATCTTTGCTTCGGATGATGTTGCAAAGCTCTTCTTCGACGCAAGCTGCTTCTCTTAGCATTGCCAACAATGGACGAATTATAAAAGATTGAAACTACCAGAATGGAATATGCGTTATGTGTAGGTACTAGGTTGGTTTTAAGTTATCTCATTTCTTGTGCTATATACCTGATCAGCGGTTTCCAAAGTCAAATGAAATTCCCAAGAAAAGGGTAGATTACCGTCCAAGTGAGATTCTAGTTTCAATGTGATGTTTTGATCAACTGAAACTATCGTTAGACTATTACTCTCCGAATAGCTATTTAGCAATGTGCGAAGTTGTTGGATCAGATGTTTTACTGTCGACTCGATTAAAGGGTTTAATTCCTAAAATAAGAAAGACATTAAAGAAGAAAAAATCTGGTACTTGGAAAACAAACCTGACACCGTTTCATAATCTCAGTAGCTGTTTGTCGTTCACACCAAATTGAAGTCATATCAGTGAGGTAAATGACAAAATTCTCGTCGTCTGACTCGGCTCTTACTGCATATCCTTCTGAGCCAATTACGAACCATCCAAGCGCGTCCATTGGAGTGACAAACTGAAACTTGAAAATGAAGCTCGTTGTTAGTTGAGATTCACTGCCCGCTATGATAATTTAAACAAAATTGTTAATGGGCTGCATGATAGTTTTTTTTAACACTTTCAATTAAAAGCATCTGCACAGAATTTCTGCTTGCAGTGCAGCTACACTTTTACGACCAAAACAGCTTCTTCTAAAATGTGAATAGTTTTGACTTTTGGGGTTTGAATAGAGCATAATATGCTCAATTTGAGCCTGGATTGTATTGGAGGCAATAAGACTTTCATAACTTTTAAAACCCACTAAAAATGAAAAGGGAATCTCTACTGTATTATATAGTTCTAAATTCATACTTTTTAGCAAAAAGACTGCTGGCAATAAATATTTGTCTACATTATTAAGCATTACCCAAGATGTAGGCTACAAAATAATATGAAGAATTGCATTGTTATTGGTAGGAAAGGGGAAAGTATAATAACATACAACCCGCCTTTTCTTTCATCACTTGATACTGATAATATCCTTTCGGTAAAAGATATACCTTCTCTACTTTGTTTTCAATAAATGCACCAGATTTTCTGCCTAGTTTGTGGTTTTTGAATCATCATCACTCCTTCCCAATTATTTAAAATCGCCTACACAGTTATATTTTTAAGGCACATGTAAGAGAAACTAATGTCGAAATTTGTTGATCTTCAGGCAGGTTATCATGCAGGGTATTTCCAAGATTTATTTGAACATTTCTTGTGACAGCTAGGTTAAACATTATTATTATAGATTAAGAAAGAGGATAATAACTTGCCCCTATTTCTGAATAGCGTTATTAAACAAACAATCTAGTCTTATTCGATCAACAAGATGAGCAATTTGAAACTTACTTTGAAGCAGACGACTGAAAACTAAAATCTCAAAAGAACTTTTGTTGATTGTTTATCGAGGTTGCCAAAGCCACGTGATTTTTTCTGATACAAAAAAATTTCAAAAATTTTTTTTTTGTTTTATGCTTTTATTCGCCAGAAGAAAAGAGATCAATGACATACATAGGAAGAGAGAAACGCAAGTAAACATTTGGACAATCACCCAAAGCAAAAGTTCATCTGTTTACATGATCATGATAGATCGTAAAACTGTGTAGGAGAAAAATAAAGTCTAGTAAATTAATGTATTTTTCAAAAAGGACAAAATTTTAGACTACTAATAAAAGAGGGTAATTGCAATCTTGTTCGTTAAGTGTAAGTTCAAATGCTTAGCCAAAAGAGAATGTTTAACTATTTTTCATGGCGGTTCCAATGTGACATGCATTCACTTTGGCGGCGAATCGCAAAGAGTTAACGGTCTCATTAATATGATTTTCTTTGGGAGAAACATTAACGAACATAAGCGTTTTAGCACTGCCACCCAATGCTTGCTGAAGTAGTAAAGTAAGTTTTGAGTTACGGTATGGGATATGGCTTTCCTTGGCTGCAAGTGCCATGATCACGTTGCCAAGATTTGAAAGAGATTTGTTAATGTGCTTCGTCTCGGTCAATCTGTCACCCGTGGCACCAGACTCCTTGAGGCGCTCTGAACCCGCTAGATCAACCATGTAAAGGACTCCTGCGTTTTCAAAAATAAATTAAATATTACATACTTCGTAAAGGAATGTAAAATAATTTACCGTTCGAAGTCTCAGTAGTATCCGCATTAACTCCTGTCAATTTCAGACGCAGAACACTATGGCTGCGAGAAGAATGCTCGTTGCAACTGGTTGAAGCGACGGCACGCTGTTGCTGAGCCCTGGCAAGTAAGTTTTGTACCTGTTGTTCGTTTGTAACCTCTTCAACCTGTGTAGAAAAATGTTGAATTTTAACCACAAAAAACAAAGAAATTATAAAAAAGTTAGCTCACCTTAAGATTCGTGACGACAGTTTCATTGTTGACGATTCGAATATCGTGAACTCCTCCAGAAGGACCGAGTAGATCGCGGATTTGTTCATTGTAGATCTCCAAAAAAGAAGCTTCGATCTTGTAAGCCCAACCTTTGGCTCGAAGGGACTCACAAGCAGCAAAAATTAAACGCACAGAGCGTGGAATCATCCCGTCTGATTCAGACCCAGCAGTTCCGCCTGTAGAAAAATGAAATAGAACCACATTTAGTTGGTTTCTTAAACAGAAAATAAAAGGAAAACTAACCTTCCATAGTAAAAGTTTTGCCAGAACCGGTTTGCCCGTAGGCAAAAATGCAAACGTTGTAACCGTCCAACGCCGATTGAATAAGTTGAGAAATCTCATCGAAAACTTGCTGTTGAGTTGCATTAGGACCAAACACTCGATCAAAATTGAAGTCGATTTTTGAAGGTCCTTTGCCACTTGCAGGAGCATTCATTGAGCTTTCATTCAAAGTCATGTCAGCATTCAGTTTGTGTACTTCCAGAGACTTATCGTGTAAGACGTTTAAATGCGCGATTTTTCCTCCGGGCAATTTGTCCGAAGGAATGATGGGTCGGATTCGGCAAAATACGCGGATGTTGCCTTTCAGTTCTTGAACTGTGTTGTGTAGTAGACGTCTTTGAGTTTCTTCTTGCCGAAGTCGAGCCTTGAAAAAAAAAAAATTTGTTAAAAAAAGGAATAATAAAAATCATTTCTAAAACTTACTTGTAAGTCTTGAATTTCTGCTGTTGCCACAGACACATCATTTCTTAACCTAGCATTGTCAGCTTGTTCGATTGTTAAGTGGCGCTGAAGAGACTCCAATTCCGCGCGAAGACCAGCGGAGGCTGAGCTCATCTCAGCCATTGAGCATTTTAATCCAACAACTTCTTTCTGAGAGGCGATTAGTTCACCTTCCAGACTAGTCCTCTCACGCTCAATAAGACCTTTATGGAACTCCAATTCTCGAATCTTATTTTCCAGCAGAGATTTTTCAGTGGCACTCGACATCTCTAAGCCCCTGCAAATAAGAAGAGAGATTATTAACACATAAATAAAGAAAAGCTTAATAACTTACCTAATTTTACTCTTCAAAGTGTCGATTTCATCTGACAAAATATTCACTGCACTTTCCTTGTCCTTAATGTGGACCTCGAGGTTCTTATTGGTAGAGTCTAACACAGTGATGGTATCCTTCTTCTCGGCATTTTCGGTTTCCAACTCTCCAAGGCGCTTTTCGATAATTATCATCCTACTTTCCAGAGTTAGAGGTTTGGCTAGAGTAAAGTGAACAAACGAATTGTCATCAAACCAAAAAAATTTCTTGCATGAATTCAATCTTTTACTTACGTTTAACACCCTTGTTGGTGATGGCATTTGAAATAGAGTCTGCCTTTTTAGTAATGTCACGGGCAGCTATAAGAGAATTACTGTAATTATGCAGTTTAAGGAAGAAACTTGTTAAACAAACCTGTGCGGCCAAGAGTTGAAGATGCATGAGGTTTGAGGGCTGTCGATAAACCCCTACCCACAGTTGTTGATTTTCCATTTTGCCCAGTAGTGGCCAAGTTAGTGACTGATTTTGAACGAATCAATGTACTCGATGACTGGTGGCTACTAGCTGCTGGAGGGAAAAATAAAAAGCAATGAATTGAAATGTTTTAAAGCAATAAGAAATTCACTTACTGGTTGAAGCATCATCTGTTGTTCTTGGACGCTTTTCAATTGGTTGTACTGTTGACACCTCTGGACCTCGTCGTTTGGCAAGATTAGATAAAGAAGAGGAAGTCGAAGGGGGTTTCAGTCCCGAAGTAAAACCGGGTATCTTGCTAGCCATTTCTTTGTTTGGTTGAGGCGTAAGTGGCAACCGTTGGTAAAATAGCCTTTCTCGATTTTGACAAAGAGTTATCAAACTGTTAGTCAAACTGAATGTGATAAGCAATCTTATCTATAACTTACAAGAAAGCAGAGTAGAGTCCTCAACTAAGTTTAAATGAATTTGTGCAATGTAAGCAAGATTACTGTAAGTTGAAATCCTTGTAGAACCGACAACCGAAATAATTACGAAGGGTTTTCTTCTGATGCAGTAATGCAGATGATGCCTTTGAATTAATGCCACAAGTCGTTAACGGCAGAAATTCGAATCAAGTCGGCGTTGCCACTTTGAAATAAATCTATATGCGTCCTCGACGAACTCGAACGCCACCAAGCGGCCAGGCATTCAACCAGAGTAATAGCAATAGCATAGTAATTAGTAAATGAATATCTTTGCTCTGTGTAGGTAATATATACAAAATACATTGCTCTATTTATTTAGGAAAAATATGCATGATTGGTCCCCGGATTTCGGGGGCCAATAGTCAAAATAGCTATTGGGCCCTGGCACCAGGGGAACCCGGGGAAAGGACATGGCGTGTGATATTCGTTGAATTGTTGTTAATTCAATTTGGAAGTTATGACTAAATTATTTTTCAAACCATAGACCAAGGGGATGCCTGTCTTTTACTCGAAAGTTAACACCATCGCATTGAAGTTCTAGAATGCACGCAACATAGCCACGTAAACATAGTTTCACAGCTTCTATATTTATAACTGTTGAATAAAACTATGAAATAACTTCTAAATCGAATAAACATCGGATTTTACACGCCATATTTGTGTACTGTAAAATGGTGTCCCTTTGGTTGCAACGTTTTCTGGGAATGGCGCTGTCTACCAAACTTCCATCGAACAAGGTAAACGTCATTAATTTAAGAAAAGAAAAACAAAGTTGAAGTTGTCCTTAATTTTAAATAGCTGGACAGCCAGCGACATCAGAAACAAAAGACTGCTGTGAGGCGCGGCCTTATCCCCGGGTAGAGGCCAATAGGCCCGACCTTTATTCATTTATCTATTCTCTGATTCAACGCAACCGCAAATCCGCACTCATATTTCAGTCAGAATCTCTGTTTGTTTGAACGAATAAAATTTCAAAATAAATAACGCGAATAAAGTAGATGACCCACACGGTTTTATTCTAACACAATATGCGAAAAACAAACCAAACTTGTTGATCGAGTATTTAAAACGGGAAACAATGTTATTGCGCATTCAACCAGTCGTTTTCTAAATGCAGATAGCAAAATTGATCAAAAAACAAGGTCGTTTACGGTCAGTATATATTTACATAGAAATAACTGTTCAGCACCATGCACAAATGAAGTTATTGTCCTGAACTCGGGGCGTGAAGCGGTGACAAAGAAGCTTGTTCCGTCCCCTAAAGACACAAACGATTCTTACAATCAGTTCTATTGCACTGGCGATCCGCCAAGATAAAGCTTGAAAGAATTTTTTTGTTTTATTTAAAAAAAAAACTATTTAAATCCAATTAATTTTTTTTTAATGTTTATTACACCGTCCACATCATCTGGCCGCCAGTGCACTATAGTCCGTTTTGGCTATTTTACTGGCGGTACAAGGGCAGATACGTAAAAGGCAAACTGATAGGCAAACTGATAGGCAAACTGATAGGCAAACCTTCATGACAATTTTTTTTTTTTAAGGATGTCGTGCATAAAAATAACCATCATAAATTTGTATGTATATATAGGGGAAACCGGGGCTGTGTGGGGCTACATGGGCCATCTCAGTTTTGAGCATGTTCCCGTAATTTTTTAAATATTTTTTAAACCATATTTGGGCATTTATCATGCCCCATGTTTGTTAAAAAAAATATTAAAATAAAATTACTAAATGCTCAAAACTGCGATGTCCCATGTCCCATCCCTGTCCCACACAGCCCCAGTCTCCCCTATATATCATATAGTAATATTTATCTGCCCTTGTACCGCCAGTGCAATTGCCAAAATGGACTTTAGTGCATGGGTTAGTGAACAAAAAAATTTGTTTAAGCCTGGTTTAAGCTTCATCTTGCCTGTTTTGCTAGATTTCTCAAGCAATAAAATGCGACATAAAACCGCTAGTGCAATAGCCAAAATGGACCTTAGGGCACTGGCGGTCACAATTCTTACTGACCATCCCCTTCCCTTATTGAGATTAGACTTAAAAGAAGAACCGAAAAATTTCGTGATAAAATCATTGTTAGTGAAGCCAAGTCGCACCCATCGAAAACGGGCTCAGCGAGTAACATCTATCTGCTGTATTTCTATCTACAAATAATACCAGCATGGACGACAACGGGAACGCATTCAAGTCCCGAACGAAGAAGCAGCCAGAAGCGCAAGTGTGCCTCCATTTGATAATTCTTTGTCTAAGAGACCTAGCTCGTAGACATATAATGAAACGATTAAGCGCCAATTCCAATCTGGCTATTTTCGTCCTCTTCTTGCGACTTTGGCTGCCATCGACAGCATTACCGGTTTTCGCTGCAAAGAAGGTGAAAACATTTGATCACTTCGAGGAAGTTAGCGACACAGCACGGGCCAAGACCTTTACTAGTTCCATGTTTGAACACTGGAGTCCTGAGAAATCAGAAATGAAATGTAAGTTAACTGTTACGCATCTCTGTCTTTTTAATTCTAGTAAACCCAAATTCGTTTTCATTTGTCTGATTACAGCTTCCGGTTGGAATTATCACGGTATTAGAAAATTTGTTTTTCCCATAAGAACATGATTGGCAACCGATGAACTGTGGAAATCATATTCATGTAAAAATTAGATAACTGTAATATGTAATTAATTAAATTTTTTTAAAGATACTAGCGCTTGGGCGAAATTGCCAAATTCAGTGTGCGGTGGCAATCAGCAATCTCCAGTTGACATCCAGCCAAAGTTGAGTGTAACGAAGGCGTTTCCAAAACTAACGTTTCAAAACTACGGCAACATTGACAACATGGGATTAATGAATAGTGGACATGCATTCTGGTTTGTTAATTTTGAATTGTTTTATCTAGACAGTTTCACATGCATGTACGGTGTGACACAGCAAACCGCAATATGTGAACCAGACCAGATTTTCATAAATGGTTCGGGAGTTTCAAAGGGGTTTTATTTGAATCCTTTTGACAGTTAGAGCTGTTTATATTCCAATCAAATCATTGCATAGGACGCAATTCCCTGTATCAATTCTTTTTAAATAATGATATTTTTTTACAGCGATGTACAGCTTACCGAAAGACTTTCCCGCGGACAGAATTCCATCTATCAGTGGCGGTGGGTTGAACGACACATTCAAGTTCGTCCAGTTCCACTTGCACTGGGGGGCCAACTCAGCTAAAGGCAGCGA